>NW_028121142.1:0-43201 GCF_965183815.1 Platalea leucorodia
CATACACCTCTGCATGTTTATCCTCTGCATGTTCATCCTCCTCCTCTGCTTCTTGTTCTTCATAGTCCTTCTCCTTATACCCCTCCTTCTCCTCCTCCTCCTCCAACTCTTCCTCCTCCTATTTCCTTCTGGTGTTCTTCCTCCTCTTCCTGTTGTTCTGTTACTCTGTTTACCCTCCTGTTCTTTATCCTCATCCTCCTGTTCCTTCTGTTCTCCTTCCACCTTCTCCTCTCCTCTTCCTTCTCCTTCTCCTTCTCCTCCTCCTGTTCTTCAACATATTACTCCTTCTCCTTCTCTTCATCTTCTCCTACCTCATATTCCTCTTTTTCTTCCTCCTCCTCCAAATCCTGTTCTTCCTTCTCTTCTTCCTTCGCCTTGTCCTCGTATTCTTCTTAATTTTTGTCCTCTTATTCCTCCTCCTCCTCTTCTTTTTCTTCCCTTCATCATCTGTTCCTTCTCCTCCTTTTTTTCCTTCTTCTTCTCCTCCTCCTTCCTCATCTTATTCCTGTTCCTTTTCCTATTTCTTCTCCTGTTCTTCGTCCACCTCCTCCTCTTCTTCTTCCTCTTGCTCATTTCTCATCTTTCTCCTCCTTGTCCTGTTCCTTTTCATCCTCGTCCTATTTTTTCCTCCTCCTTACCCTCTTCTTCCTTCTTGTGTTGCTCTTTCTCCTCCTCCTTCTCCTACACCTTTCCATCCAACTTCTCCTCATCCATATCCTTTTGTTGGTGCTAATCCTTCTCTTGCACTTTCTCCTTGACAACTATATAAGATGTAACAAGGCTCAGTGCCGGGTCCTGCAGTTGGGTCATAACAACCCCATGCAACGCTACAGGCTGGGGGAGGAGTGGCTGGAGAGCTGCCCGGCGGAAAAGGACCTGGGGGTGTTGGTCGACAGCTGGCTGAAGATGAGCCGGCAGTGTGCCCAGGTGGCCAAGAAGGCCAGTGGCATCCTGGCTTGTATCAGAATTAGAGTGGCCAGCAGGACTAGGGCAGTGACCACCCCCCGTACTCAGCACTGGTGAGGCCGCACTTTGAATCCTGTGTTCAGTTTTGGGCCCCTCACTCCAAGAAGGACATTGAGGTGCTGGAGAGTGTCCAAAGAAGGGCAATGAAGCTGGTGAAGGGTCTGGAGCACAAGTCCTGTGAGGAGCGGCTGAGGGAGCTGGGGTTGTTCAGCCTGGAGAAAAGGAGGCTGAGGGGAGACCTTATTGCTCTCCACAACTACCTGAAAGGAGGCTGTAGTGAGGTGGGGGTCGGTCTCCTTTCCCAAGTAGCAAGTGATAGGACAAGAGGAAATGGGCTCAAATTGCACCAGGGGAGCTTTAGGTTGGATATTAGGAAAAATTTCTTCACCAAAAGGGTTGTCAAGCATTGGAACAGGCTGCCCGGGGAAGTGGTTGAGTCCCCATCCCTGGAGGCATTTAAACAATGTGTAGATGTGGCACTTAGGGACATGGTTTAGTGGTGGACTTGGTAGTTTTTGGTTTGTGGTTGGACTCAGTGATCTTAAAGGTCTTTTCCAACCTAAGTGACTCTGATTCTGAACCCCTCAGCCCCACATGCCGTTCTCCAGGGCTTTGGTGAATCCTGTATCAACCTCACCTCATCAGTCTGCCTTCTACAGCTGTATGGTGGAGCCTTGCTCACATGCTGGAGTGCAGGGCAGTCATGGGAGAAAAGCAGGAGGCAGCCACGTGCGTTGCATTTGCTGAGCAGGGTGGAGAGCAGTGGCTTGAAGGGTGGCAGCCTCAGAGCTCGTGAAAGGTGCGGGAGCTTGGTGCTGCCATCCTGGCTTGTGGGGTTAGACCTAAGGCCCAGAGCTGGGTGTGCAGCCTGGTCCCTGGGATGACAGGGCAGGCTCTGTCTGAAAGTGGAATAGCTGCTCTTCTCAGGGCCCTTGAGGCGTCGCATGGCTTCACAGGCACCAGAACTGGGCCCCAAGCAAACTGGACTCAAGGCTGCTTTGGTTTTTGAGAATGGATCTGAAGGTGGTGCCCCATATCTGCTTAGAGCAGACAGAAGAAGGCCTTAGAGAAGACAACTTGTCTTCTGTGGATACTCTGCTCTTCCAGCACCAGATTTTGCAGGTGGTTGAGGGGGAATGATGGGAGAGGTGGCCACACTTCACAGATAATTGAAGGAAGAGCTGGGGTCATTTTGGGGAGAGGAATCTGTCAGGGATAGCAGTACCCAGGAAACCGCATCAGTAATGCCATGGAAGTCGAAGGTGACCTAGCTAACGGCACCTGAAACCCCAACTCTGTTCACAGATGGGGCAAACCTGGGAGCAAGAGGGAAAAAAAATAACTGGGGGTGGGTGCCTTGTTTGGGAGGAGACAAAGGCGGAGAAAGGGAGGAGTGAAGGAAGAGGAGGGGGATGTATAAGCATGGAAAATGGTGAGAAGGGGGGATCAAGGAGCCAGTCACACATAAGCAAAGTGCTGGTTGGTTTGCTTGTTTGCCTGAGCCCTGCACCTGATCACCACAGTCCGTCGTACCTTCTTTCTGAGAGCGATTCCAAATCCTTTTCTGTGTGGCCCCACTCTGTGGCCCCAGCGTGACGGGAGTGGGTCCAGAGGCCTGGCTGCTAGCAGCGGCAGAAGGGAACACAGGTCACAGGGCCCCAGCAGCTGGAAACAGCGAGTGTCTGGGGCCAGCTGCTGGTGAGAGCGCTGTGGGCGTGGGCAGTTGGCTAGTGAACTCGAAGCTGGACTAGCTCACGAGCAAGAGGAGAGCGAGTCTTTCAGTCATGGGGCTGGCATGTGGTTGCAGCCCACCTGGTTGATCAGCCCCAGCACCCACAGACCTCACAAGAGGACCAGGCCTGCCAACCACCAGCCACATCTCCACCTCCTGGAGTCATGAAGGCCTTGGAGGTGCTTGAGCACGCATACCCTGAGCTGCTTTTGCCTCAGCACGTCCCCTCTGCGCTAGCCATGCAAGGTCCTGCCTCTGAAGCTGCCAGGACCATCCATCCCATCCTCCTCTTGCTGTGCTCTTGGCCCCTGGCAAGTGCTGGTGCTGCAGCTGCCACCTCTGTTCCCACCCAGGGGTGCACAGCGTGCCTCCAGCTGTGCTGGGATCTCTGGAGACTGGGGCATGCCCTTTGCTTCACCTTGATGATGGTTTGAAAGGAGCTGTTCTGGCTCTGGAGATGATGCTGTCTCATGGTCCCTCCCTGAGCCAGTCCGGGTTTCTGTCAAGAGGCCTCAGCTTGAACGTCCAGCAGAGAGCACAGGGTCCCCTGAGCTGCCCTCCTAGCAGGGCTGGCAATCTCCCCAACGCACAGTTTGCTGCCCCAGTGCTCCATCAGTCAGCGGTGTCACTGAGCCAAAGCTGCAGGGTAGCTCTAAGGCTGAGCTTGGGTAGTTGGGGGCGGGGGGGTCTGGTGGGTTTGGGATAGGGTCCCAGCACGGAGCAACAGAAGGGGATGGAGCAGCAAGAGGCCAGGAGCAGTGGCAGCAGGAGGGCTTAGGAGTGCAGTTTGGTAGGCAGCAGGGCGGGATCCCTGTCCTTCCTGATCTGGCTGTCCCCAGACTCCATGTGCTGTTCAAAAAGCACTTTCTGCAGTTTGATCTCCTTCAGGACTTGCAGACGCTCCAGCCCTGCGCTGCTCTGCAGCAGATCATAGTTCTCGGCTGGGTCTGACTCCAGGCCAAAGAGCAGCGGGGGCAAGTGAGGGGTCAGCGGGATCAGCCTATGGCAGGGCTGGTCTGGGGTTGGATCACTGTGAAAGGACCCTGCAGCAGAAACCCCCAGGTGGAGCTCAGTTTCTTCTCTTGGAGCTTTGGACAGGCAAACCATAGGGGACTTCACAAAGCTGCCCGTGCAGAGGAGAGGAGGGAGCACTAACCTGGTGTGAAGTACGGGGCCTTGTACTTCCCAGAGCAGCCGGAACCAGTAGACTTGTGCAGACGGGGGATTTCTCCTTTCAGGTCCGCTGGAGCTGAATCAGGTGGGCTCTCACGCCCAGGAGGCTTGTCCTATCCCAGCCTGATGGATGTGGCTGCTGCTGTTGCCGTGTGTGTGTTCAAGAGACTTAACGCTGCATTCCAAAGAGCCAGGTACACAAACACGCACGCAGGCTTACACAGTTAATGTGAACGGCAAAGCAGATTCGCATAGAGACAGCAATGCCTTTACCAGCACCCATGTGTACGTAACCACCACTTACGTAAACATGACCACAGCCCCGGCCTTTTCTGCCTTTGCAGATGATCAGGATTGGATGTTTGCTAGTGAAACATAAAGCCATCTTCACTCCCTGGATTCATAAGCACAGCATGTTCTTAGATTCCTCAAATAACAGTATGGAAATGAAGTCCAGGTAATACCTGTGGCTGGATGTCAAGCTCCTAAACCTGCCCGATTGTGTTGTTATTGGCCTTGGCCTCTGAATGGGGGTTGAGGCAGTGAGAAAATGCCCATGATGTTCGCATAGCCCCTTAGTGCTGGGTGCAGTCCCATCTGTACCAGGATCCAGTCGTAGAAGTGCTGAGTGGAGGTGTAGACCCCAGGCTGTTTTGCTCTCGCACAGCCTTTCCCCCAGCTCGTCACTCCAACAAGCCAGAAGTAGTCGGCGTTGTTGTCTTTGCACACGAGAGGACCACCGCTGTCACCCTGCAGCAGGGCAGAGAGCATTAAGGTGTTGTTGGGTGGCCACTGTCGGCACTATGGCTGGCTCCTTCTCTCTCACAGCAGCTGCCAGAGCTGTGTTCACTGCACAGAACGGCTCTGCTCAGGTGCTGGAGCCTCCAGCACTTTGTCTGGGAGGGGGCTGTGGGCCTGTAAGGCAGGGCTCTCTCATCTCTGCACGGTGATCCTGGATGGGTGGAAGACGGAGGTGCCAGGGTTGGGATCTGGAGCTCTGGGCTGCCAAGAGCACTAGATGGGCTTTTGGGGGAAGGGGAGGTGAGCCCCAACAGCGGTGGGGACCCAGCGGTGGCAGGGTGACTTGCCAGGCAAAGCCCGTGCTGGGGTGCATTTGGGTGGTTGTGTCAGGGCTGCCTGTGCCTCCAGGGGTTGACTTGTAGCACGCCCCTACCTGGCAGGTGTCGATGCCACCCTGCGGATAGCCAGCACACAAGTTGTAGCGGTGGATGGCCCCTCTGTACCACCAGCTGCTGTTACAGAGGTTGACATCAATGAGGCGGACCTTGGCCTCCTGCAGGACATCCGTTGCTCCTCCAGCTGTGAGCACAGAAAGGAATTAACACCCAGCAGCTCGTTGCCAGTTCTCCTCGCCTGTCTGGGTGAACCCCTTCCGTGGGGCTTGGCTTTGCGTCGTGAGAGGCGTTGTACCGGTGTTTCCCTTCTGCCCTGCTTTGGGGAATGGCTCAGGCCCATCTCTCTGTAGGCAGACGTCCCCGCAGCCTGACTCTGGCTTTCACCTCTGCTCTCAGGAAGCCCAGCCCGTCTGCCCAGTGTGCCAAGCTTGCACTCAGGACACGAGCACTTTTTGGGAACTCACATCTTGCGGTCGTGGAACCCCAGCCACTGACGTAGCAGGTTGTCAGCTCTGACACTCTCAGCGAGGCGTCGGGCACGCAGGCAAGCTGTATGTAGTAGCTGCACTGGACAGGCCGGTCCAATTCCAGCAAGGCAATGTCGTTCCTCTCCAAGATATTACTGTAGTGTTTGTGAACCAGGAGCCGCTTAATATGGCGCACTTGGACCTCAGGGCCCAGCTGAGTCAGCTGGGTGGCCCCGACCACCACGCGCCACATGGTGATGTGCCTGGAAGGCAGATGGAGAGAGGGGTCAGAGGGAGCAGAGCCGTGTGCTGCAGCAGCCCAGCAGTTCCCTGCCTTCTCCTTCACAGGGGAGAGAGGGCAGCAGCGTTACGGAGAGTGCGACTGCCCTCGCATGCCTTAGGCGCAAGGGATGTCGGGCTGGAGGCTGCTAGGAAGCAGTGGCACGAGCCCAGCCTTCTCCTGAGCAGTCTCTCAGCTGGGCTCTGGAGTGCGCAGGCACTGGGCATGCTGCAAGGAAACGGGATGGGAGTAGCACATGGTGCTGCGTCCAGGGCAGCTGCTAGTGTTGTGGGGAAATGCTCGTTCCCTGGTCCTCCTTACCTGGCCTTGATGAAGCAGTGGGCTGCTGTGAGGACCCACTGTGGGCTGATGAGGGAGCCTCCGCAGATGTGCCCTGTGCCTAATTCCCAGGGCCCCTGGATGCTGACGATCCAGGGCCAGGCCCCTGGCTGGGCATCTCTGCCCCCCACGACGCGCCACGTGCCGTAGTGAGCAGCCATGGGCCGGAGCCCACAGGTCCCTCTGCAACCAGAAACTCATTACTGTCCTGCTTGACCGCTCGCTGCTGTTGAGGCTGAAGGTCAGCCGTCTTCCCTCCCCACAAGGTACCGCATGGACAGCAGGGCCAGGGAACCCTGTGGGGTGTGCGTCCATCCGCCCCTGTTTCTGCTTGAGCCCCGTAGATGAGTTGTGCCGGCAGCCTGGGTGCTGGCAGGGAACTGGGGCTCCCACATGGGGTTCGGGAAGCTGTGACGTGGCCACAGGGGACAAGCGGGCACCCTCCAGTGAAGCCCATAATGGTTGCCCCAGCTCCCTCCCAGAGCCTCGGGCCACTTACCCACAGCTGTCCCATGTGCCGTGCACAGGCCAGTACACGGCCAGCAGGACGAGGAGGGGGAGCAAATTCATCGCTGCCACCAGTGCAGCAGCCGACGTAGTGCCCGCAGTAGTCACATTGCTTGCGGTGGCCTTGTCCCCGGGGCTGATGTCACAGAGTCGCTGGTTCCGGGTGCTGGGCACAGTGGCCTGTCGGGGGAGGGGGGCAACATGGGGGGTTCCAAGCAGGAGGGGAGGCAGAAGCTGGGATCGGACACCCCCGACAGCCCCCCGCTGAGTGCTCTGCTTGCGGGATGAGGGTGTGCAGGCCCCGTGGCAGGCAGCAGCGCCGGGCTCCGAGCGCTGCCTGCTACCAGCTGGCAGGAACAGCCCAAGTGGGGCATCACAGCCTCTTTGGGGAGTTCACTGCCACCCTGCTCTCTGCAGCTGTTTGCCGCCAGCTCCTTCCCAAAAGATATACACCAGAGATGATAGCTCCTACAGGCAGCATGCACATGTTTGGGTGTTGACCCAATCTGGTTACAGCGGCGGCAGGCAAGCAGTGATGTACAAGCCAAATAAGCCAAGCGTACCCACGCAGTGTCAACCTTCCTGCACAAAGCGCAGTGAAACGCGGATGCAGCACGGCCCACGCTGGCTCTGTCAGCCACAGCAGCCCCCGCTGGCAGGCTTCATGTCCTTGCTGTCTATGAGTTATAGCGCTGTTCTGGGCCAACGCTGACAAGGGCACTTGTGGCGCCTGGTATGCGTGGCCACGGACATGCAACTTTAAGCTCTCGACAGAGAAGGGTGCTCCTGCTCTCAGCCCCACGTGCCATTCTCCATGGCTTTGGTAAATCCTCTGTCAGCCTTGGCAGATTGACATAGAGTACATCTTCTTCTTTCAGCCTCTCAGGATCGGGATGTGATTCTCTTCTGAGCTGGCTGAGAAAGAACGTCGTTCATCTGTTAGGTCCAGATGAGTTCTTGAGTATTAGTCCCTCAGGGCTGTATTTTACTAAACAAATAGCTGGGTCCTCTCATGACCTTGCATGCTGTCTTCTAGGCTCTTGTCCCTGTTTTACTAGCAATGACAAATACAAATTTGATCGATTTAAAGTTTATTCAAGTGATGTCCTTCCAATTCTGTCCTTACCACGCTGCCCATTTCATCCAGCAAGAACCCAAAAGCTGATTGGAGCAGTACCTAGTCAAAAATTGCAGGACGTCTTGCTGGAAAAAGAGCATAACCTATTGTGTGGCTTCCCCTGATACAGTCAGTAACTGCCTTTGTCTTGCTAATTCAGCCTGCAGGTTTCTGTGGGACTCCTCTGTGCTCCAGTGTCTAAATATACCTGCTGGCACAAGTGTTCGCCTTCCTCTGCAGACACCGGGATGATGCCCTCCTCTTAGGAATGCCAGGTAGGCATTTGTTATTGCTGTCATGTGGGTTGTGATCTGTCTCCTGCATCCCGTGAGAGCGCATAACGCGTCAGCTTTCTGCTCAGCATCAGCGAGAGAACACATACCCTTAGGAGCACAGTCTCCTGCTGTTCTCTATCAAGTACAGTGTCAGGCACGGGCTTCCTTGCTGACGTTCATGGTAGAAACCATCACAGCTGTGAATAGGTGTCTGCACCTGCACAAGGGGTCTGGGCTCCCACTGTAGTCTACGGAAGTTTGTTTGTTGTGGTTTAGGGCGTGACTGATCTTATCTAATAAAAGCCTTTCCTCTAGGATGTGTCAAGCCAGCCTTGAACCCCCTGATTGCCCGGACTGTACGGGAAGTCCGAGGCAAAGGGACTCGGTGTTGACAGCCATATTGTAGAGAGGACCTCTGTGTAGATGAATCCTGCTCTTAGTGTTCTGTGTGTGAGTGGACGCTGCTCCAAGAGCGTCCTCTGCCTTGCCTTCATTTGCTGTATTGCACCCGGAGTAGGAAATGATCAGCCCACAGCTCTTAAGACAGGCCCAGTCTGCAGAACAGTAGATCCAGCTTCCTGCAGAGAGGTGGGGCGCGGCTGCCTGGGCAGCGCTCGCGGGCGAGCATTTGGGGTCTGAACTACGTCAGCTGTTGTTTCTATGAGAAAAGGCGGATCATCTGGAGCCCTCCTCCTCCTGTGCTGGCATGCAGGCTGTCTGTCTATCAAAACTCTGAGCTGTTACTGCTGTGTCAGCACGTCCTGTAAATACGCAGTAGCTTTGTTCCAAAAGTGAAATAAAGCCTCTGGCCTACTGAGGTTGGGTAGCGGGGCCTAACTGCCTGTTAAGTAAAAATACATCCCAGCTGAGTCATTGGTACGCTGTGAGCGTGCCCTTGACTCACAGGAATATAGGTAACATGGCAGAAGGGCAGTGGGGAGTTCTGGCACGTTCCAGCTGTCCCAGCATGCTGGCAATGCCGTTGAACACATCCTTTCTAAACTTGACACAAACAGCTAGCGCTGGCCCCAGCATCTGCATCAACGGCCAGGTCCAGCGGAGCAATCTGGGGACTGCTTCTGCCTCCTAGTGCCTAAAGGATGAGAAAAGGCGACGCAAGCAGCTCTCTAGTTAATGTCTTTGTCCCAGGATCCCCTGCAGGGCCATGTGCTGGAGATCTGGCAGAGCCTATTTTCCAAATGCCCTATATATCTCGTTCAGGGGGCTTGCTGCTTCCCAGCAGAGGTGACTAATACTACCAGTTCATGAAGGAGAATAAGGCCTGGCTGCCAGGGACTTGGAGTTGGAGAGGGGTTTGAGTTATTGGCTAGAGGTGGGGGTTTGTCTGGGGCTTTGTCTTTAAATGCAGCCCTGACGTTATGGGTCACAGCTTTTGGGTGCTTTCAGTAGCTGCTCATGCTGGATATCATCACAGGCAGGCAGGTGATTTCACTTTGACTTTTCCAGAAGTATATGCTTTTTTTTTTTCTTTTTGTTTTTTATTTTCTCTCCAGGGTGGGATTTGGGGTTCAGTGCATCATTAGTTAAGGATTTTCCAGGTTCGGTTTCTGAAATGCAGAGCCACTGTTGAGACACACAGGCGTAGTGCAGCAACATCTCTTCCTACAAAGCAAACAGAAGGCACTCACAAAAGCGTAGGACTTCCTTTCTAATTCAAGATGCTCATAATACTCGAGGAAGACCTTTCTGTTACACAGAAACTCATTGCAAGAATACCAGGAGAAGGACAAGTGCCAGCTTCTTCTCTTGACAGAGGAATGGTTACACATCCGTCATTATTATCAAAGGTAGCCTGTGGTTTAAAAAAAAGATGGTTTGAGTGATTTGGGCATCTGTGACATCTAAGGACTTGTAGCTGTGCTAGTTCAAGGTAAAGCTTTTAGGGAAATTCCTTGGCTTTAGTCTTTTTACCCGAAGCCATAAACTGGCCCAAATCACAGCTGCTTGGAAGCAGAATATAAGATGGATTTCCTGGAGCGCACAATGAAGTGCTAGCCCTCTGCTAGGCAGAAGAGCATGATAATCCTTTCCATATGGGATTTAAATACCTCATATTGTTAAATGTAAACGGCAGGAAGAGAAGAACGGGTCTTTTAGACAGAGCGATGCTTTGCTTGCTGTAAGGGTTTGAAGGTGCTCGGGGCGTCTCTGTTTCCTCCCGAGTCCACACGTTCCTTGTGGCTTCCTAAGTTTACCTGCAAGCCTTTCTCTTGCTGGCAGCATGGTTTGAGGTGCATCACTCCCATTCTTGTCACTCCTCTGTCCCCTGTCAGAAGCAAGGGCAACATAGGTGTTTGGACAAGGTTTTGGAGCAAGTGTTTTCTCATGGTTATTCCTCAGAGCATGGTCAATCACAAGGCATTCCCATCTCAGTCTCCTATAGAGCTGGCTTAGTCTCGGACATTGATTCCAAGTTTGATTCCAAACTAAGGAGAAACCTTAGTTTGGAATCAAACACTCCTGGGTAGAAAAGAGGGAGCGCTGCTCCTGGCAAGAGCTGTTGATATCAAAGTCTCACTCCTGATGACAGATGCAGTGAAGGCTCTGTGTACCCTCTGTGTCCTGCCTCAACCCAAAGGCGTGTATGTGGTGATAGAAATCCTGCCCTTTGCTGCTCTTGAGCTTTTGACTGGTTCTGGCCTCTCTGTGGAGTCTCTCTTCTGCCTCTGGCTCTTCTCTTCATTTTGTAATTGGTCTGCACATGCGCACCCCTGTCCTGGCTTGTGAGGTGGCTGCTGATCCTCTCATTGCAGCTGTGAGCAGGTGCTGGAGACTCTTACTTCTCCTTAGAAGTCCCAAACCACTGACTTTCAGTCCATGCTCACAAGTTTTCTCTTTGATGTGTGTCTGTGGTTTTTTTTCAGGTGTCCTGTATGCAGTTGATCAACGCCATGATCTGTCTTGGTTGACCTTGACTTGGGAGTTCAGATCCGTAGTGAGCTGTCTGTAGAGTCCATGTAACTCATCTTGAATTCAGAAAGCAGTGCCAGTCTTTTTGTGAAAAAAAAAAAAAAAAAAAAAGGACAAAAGTGAAAAAAGAAAGGTCATGCTTTTGAAGAAATAAAATTTATTTGGTTTTAGTGACCAGGTAGGTCAACAGAGCATGTACACGCCTTTCCTGGTGTCCAGCTATCAATGTGAGGGGGTATGATTATGAGAACCTGCTATGATACTCTGGTTTTTTTGCATTTTTACCATCTTCCATGAAAAGAACTACCGAAGGTGGTAGCATAAACTGTATGCATTTGACGGTGTTTTCTCAGTGGGGAAGTTCAAACCGGTGACTTGCCCGTTATTGCTCCTGTAATCTGTGGCAGAGCTAGGACATGGAGTGAGATTACCATGCTTAGTCTTACCATTCCAGAGTATTAAAAGCATTTCCTTGAAGCACTTTGCCAACACACCAAGACCTGCCCTTCTGAAATAGCTGTTTTCCCAGGAGCTGCACCTGAGCTAAGGCAGATGAGAGAGTCTTGCGTGCTGTCAGCCACCGAGGCTGATGACAGGTCAGCCAGCAGTTTTGGCAAGGACAGAACAAGGTAGATAAGTATGCTCCTCCGTGCTGATTGTAAATTCTGGAATTTGTCTTGCATAAAGTGGTCTTCAGGTTTTGCAGGTTGTAGGTTTGGTAGGACCGACTGTGTCTTAAACACAATGGTAATAGCAAAACCTGCAGGCATCCATGTAGGGCATTTTGGATTTCACAGAATCTGCAAGAGTATTGGAACAGTTCCATGTTCTGTTGAGGTACGGTAGTTATAGTGTTATCGGAGGAAAGTCTTGGCAAAGAAGATGAAGATGGCAAAGATATCCAAAAGCGTTACAACCTTTGAGAGTGGAAACATGGCATTTACACTTCATACGAACAGGCTACTGTTCTTTTCAAAAATTTACAGAGGACGCTTTGCTTTTCCATATCAGAACTTAGTGATTTTAAGTGAAAGCTCTCCACTGGGATGTGTAAAAAATGAGCCATGTATCCTGGAAAGAAGAGTAATTACAGAGACTTGATAGTCTTACTCTTGTGTCTTTCAGTTCTCCTTAAAAAGCAGGTGTGGGCTTCTTCACTTGTGTTGTGTAGGGATTACAAAAAAAGCACCCTTGAAACTTCCGCTGAGATTAAAAGTGGGTGAGACGGATCACGTTTTCCTCCTCTTCCACGATCCTGCTTTCTCTTGAACTTGTTTGTATCAGCATCATAAATTCTTTGCTTTCGCTAGAGCCAAGAGAACATAAGATTATCATTGTTTTTTCAGGCCGACCGTCTCCTGTCAGACAGAGATATCCATGCAGAAGTGCTCGGTCAGAGAGGCCTCGCTGCAAGAGGACTAAGAGGTGGGTGCGTGGTTGGTGATGGTTCTCATCCATGCTTTGGAGGGTTTTCAGGTCGGTGGTAATTAGAGAATAATAGTATGATAATTACTGTGGTAGCCTGAGGGTAGGAGATAAACACAGATTTGGGAGGAGGAGAGGATCCTTTTTATTAGCCATTGGCTTTTACAACACAGTGTTTGTGGGTCACTGACAAGATGATCATGGAGGCAACGGCTGAGATTCTGTAATGGAAACTCTTTTGCTCTGCAGCTGAAGCCCCAACCACCCTCTAACAGTCTTAGTCAGGCGACTGAATCTGGAAGCATACAGTTTCTTTTCTCCAAACTGAAGATAATGCAGTTAGAGGGCGAGCCTGTTTGGCAGTTTTAGTAGTTTGGGGTCAGAGGCCACTTGGGGGCTGGGGCCCTTGGGGCTGGGGGCTGTTTCTGCTCCGTGGCCTTGACCTGGAGCTCCCAGCTGGGAAAGGGCTTTCCAAAATCCTGCTGGAAAGTGCTCTGTAAGAAAAAGCTACAGTGTGAAGATGGCTTCCAAGACATGCATAAGAGAACTTGACTGATCTTGAACTCTCCTATGCAAGTGGGTTTGCTGCTAGAAGAAACCAGACCAAACCGGCTGAAAACAAGCAAAGTTGCAACAAAATTGTGCAGGCTCATCTAATAAATATGCCTTAAGCGCGTTTGCACAGAGGGTTCGCCTGTACAAATACTCAAAAGTGAATGGTAGCAGACGATATCGTGGCCAAAGCCAATAGGTTGAGCAAATTGTAAAAAGGAGTACATGAATAGTCTTAAGACTGCATATAAGGACCGAAGAGTTGTAACACAGCGTCCTTCTCATGCTCCAAGCTGAGAGCACCTTTATTGCTACCGGTAAAAAGGGATTTAGGCTAGCGCGTACTTCTGCTGCCTGCCTTTTTTCACAGTACCTGCGCATGAACTGGAAGAAAAGGAAAATGCAAGGAAATCCCTTTTGGTAACAAGAGAGCCAGATGTGGGAGCTGTGGTTGAGCTGGGGGACAGGGAGCACCCCTGGAGCAGCCTTGGGGCTTGCTGCCAAGCTGCCTTGCTGCCAGCCTGGGAGAGCTGCCTTCAAATGAGCTCTTCCCAGCAGGACATTGCCCAGGAGTAACTGTGAGGGTTGCTGTTCTCCCTCAGGAAGCACGGCACGCACCAAGCACAGCCAGAGCTGCGCCTGTGCCAGGAGAAGCCTTCAAGCAGAGCCGGGGCTGATGGTGACAGCTCCCAGCAGCTGTCCAGGTCAGAGAGATGCAGGTAAGATGGCACCGACTGATGGTCACTTCTCTTGCAGGATCAGGCTTTAACAGCAGGAGGGAGCCAGGGCACAAGGGCCCATGGGGTGAAAAAATGCATCAAAGAGCCAGAGCCCAAAGCAGAGGGAGAAGAGAAATAGGTGCAGGTCCCGTGGCTTTCAAGGTAACATTTGCCCCAGAAGCAGAATAACAGTAAAAGGCATTGGGAGGTCCTGGAGTGACGGAGCAAAGTGCCTGGCAGAGAGAAGAGGCCAGAGAGACAGGAGACAAGCTAGAGATGGAGGTGAAAAAGATGGCATGTGGAAACTGAGGATGCTCCTGCTGTGCAGGTCCTTGTGAAGACCCTGGTGGCTGAGCAGCTGGTGGGGAAGGAGCAGGAAGCTGGCTTCTGCTGCAGGTACTTGTGGTGTCACCTGCTGCTGAGGAGCTGACAGGGCAGGAGTTTTTCATTGACTTGTGCAGATGCTGGTGATACCACTTGCGACTGAGTAGCAGATAGATAGGAAAAGATGCATGGCCTGCTTAGGTGTCTGTGATGTCATTCGTGGCAGGAACTGGCCCGTTGCTTTTTCAGGTGCTTGTGATGTTACTGGTGGCTGAGTAGCTGATAGGGCAGGAGTCTGTCTGTGATTTGTGAAGATGGTTTTTGATGTGTTACGTGCCTGAGAAGATGCTAGGGCAGGCATGGAGAACTGTTTTATGCAGCTGCAATATGCATGGCTAAATAAAGAGAATCAATCCCCTTGGTAATTCTCTGCTGAAGTCTCCTTGCCTCTCTCCTAGGCTGGCAAAGAACTGACTTTTACACAGGTCGCCAGAGCAGGACTGCTGCCAAGAAAGATCCCTGCGCTTGGCTGCTCACCTCGACCCTGTTCCTGCTCCCGTCCCCATTCCCAACTCCTCTCTCGCTGGATTCGATGCCTAGAGGGCACAGTATTCCCAAGCGCTGGCTTCTGGAGATAAAAGAGGATGCCGATGGAGAAGCACCTTCTCTCCTTTTGCAGTGAGTCTCGCGGTAGGCTTGGGAGCTGAGTGTTTTATACTTTCTGTGAGGAGAAGTGCCTACATGTTTCTGCCTTGGTTTTGCCTCAGAAACTGATTTCATATGTAGGACGCCTTGTGACAGGCTCAGAAATGGGCCAGAAGGCGTATGAACTGCAGCTGTTGTGGGACACTGCAGAAGCATCTTCAAGGGGAAGTGTGGTCTTTTTTACTCAAAGTCCACTGGCCAAGTTTGCCAGGAAACCAGCTTCTCAACAAGATGGCCCTGCTGATGGGGACCGTCAGTGGCAATGCTTGTAATGCCTTGGTTTCCTTGTCTCTCTTGCACGGGATGCTGCACTTGGGAGAAGACAACGTGAATCACAGGCAGGCGACCTGAGCCTCTAATGGAGCAGCACTGGAGATGCTCTGTTCCCAGGCATTTTTTTTCCCTGAGATCCCTACCTGCTAATTTCATATGCTCAGCAGCTGTAGAAAGCTTCCACCCTTCTGGATCACAAGGGTGCTTTCATAACAGAAGTCTCAAGTTAAAAAATTTCAAAAAACCCCCGAACCCTTCTGTTCTTTCTTGCATGGTCAAACTCTCTACAGAAATGAGAAGCACGACTTTGGACTGGGTTTGGTTATGATGGTAATTTTATTGTTTCGCTTGTAAATGTCAAGTTTGATGGTTAGCATTCTTTTGGTAATGTTTGTCTGCGGCCTTTGATGGTAAATTGCAGGTTGTGGTGGCAAGCTCTGTCACAAGTCCTGAACGCTTCTTTCCATAAGCCACGTGCCTGAAACACCTGGCAAAGCGTGAGGCAACATTTGCTGGTGATGCTGCAAACGTTGCTTACTTTTGAGTCCTCCTCTCCAGAGTTCTCTCTGGATTTCTTTTTGTTCTTCACTTTCTTGCATTTCTTTATCAATTCTGGATCACCAGGATGCTCACTTCTGTCTTTTGCCGCTTTCTTTCGGGGTCACTTTCACCCCCCCCTTCACAGGACTGTTTCCTCTTTCTGCGTGGTTGTTCTTCATTTGCCTGGCCAGGGCCTGCAGACTCTGGGTGAACTGGCACTGGTGGGAGCGGACGTTGTTGACGTGAGGATGTGCCCAGCTGCCGCTCACTTACCGACCCAGGATGCGAGTCTGCTCTGTGGCCGCTCGAGCCGTGCACACCTTCCCCTCCTGAGCTTCTGCCGTTATCAGGGCTGTTCCTCTCCCGTTGGGAAGAGCTGCACAGGTTCCCACTGCCATGCGGCAGCTGACAGTGAGGGCACTTCTGCGTTTCCGCGAGGGCAATGCGCCTCCGCTTCGGAGGCGGGCAGTCTGGTTGGCTTCTGTTCAGCTTCTCCTCCTCCTCCTCGGTGTCAGAGTGTGCTCTCTTCCTGCCGCGGCGCTGATGGGGAGGTCCTGCAGAGTCCCGTGTTTGTCTCTTCCCTTGGATCCTGGGCCCATTTTCTCCGCCTTCTTGATTTCTCAGTGCCAGGGTGCCTCCAGAAAATGCCCTCTTCAGCCCTTGATCCAGCTTTGTCATGGAAATGCCCTTTGTCTCTTGGCATTCAGTGCCTGCTCCAGGGGTCAAATCGTGGTGCCTGGAGAAACAACAGTGATCTTAGTCTAGGGTTGTTCTTGCAGCCTCCTGATGGCTTCAGTCTCATCCTGTCACTTTCTGGCAGCACTTGATACGACAGGCAGAAGACTGAAGCAGGGCTAGAAGCTGGAAATGAGATCGTGGTCTTCCAGCCATGTCTGTCCCTCTCAGAGCAGTAACTCATCCTAAACCCTCCTGGACCTCCATTTGGCCTCTTTTTGCACTAGCCAGTCTCAGGGAGCAGACAGCTAGCAGCTACACAAGCGCAACAGTTTAGTGCCAGACAAGGAGGGAGAAGGCAGGAGGTGGGGAACTGCAGAAGAGACAGAACTCAACGGGACAAACAGGCATTCTCTCCTAGGCCAGAAAGCAAAACCCACCGGAGGAGAATACCACCACCCAGATCAGTGACAGGAGAAGGAGTGTATTCTGAGCACTGTCGCACACTTGTTATTACCTGGCATAGAAGAGTAAATATGCACGCTGGCAGAGAACCGTCTTGATGTCACAACGATCCACAGAGGCATCGTTCATCTTGTACCAGTGTCCATCGCTGGCCTGCAAAGAAAGGCAACACTATCTTTAGATGACCTGCAGGGTTCTTAAAGCAAAACCACAGGCAGAACACCACTGAAGGACACGGACACCATACACCAGTGCAAATCACAGAGATGTCTGCTACCTTCACGAAGCAGTAATAGTGTCCTGCCTGGCAGCCGGACCCTTCATGTACCAGGACGGCATACAAGGAATAGAGGAGTGGTTCTCCAGGGCCTTGAGACATGTACGCGGCAAGGTCCAAAGATTCTGGATACTGCACAACCTGAAGAGAGACCAAGACGACCCCCAAATTATCCTGAGAGTCTTTAGGAAGCAGCCTGAGAAAACCTTGCCAGCAAACCCAGGCTAGAGGCATAGAAACAGATCTTCTCAGTTCATCAAAACCAGGTGTTGCCATGTCGTCACTGCAGTGGCAGAAAACTGTTGTTGGCCAAAGCAGCTCTTGACAAGCACAGGAGAGGGCTTCTCTTCACACTGGCACTTTCCTCTTCCCACAAGGGAAAGAGCAAGGCATAGCTATTGCATGGATTTTTCTTAGAGGGCCGCACTCGATAGCCGTTGTGTGCAGACATGAACAACTTCCAAAAAAGGGTTCTTCTTTGGGAAAGGTCTCCTTCCAAGCAGACAAAGTTGCAGTGCCCTTGTGTACATACCTTGCTAATCTTTCTGCCAGAGAAAGCATCAAATCTCTTCAAGCAGACTGTCAGGACATTGGAGGAGCGATGTATTGTGAGCCTCTTGGATGCAGTGGCCAGCTGTTCACACCTTGAAACAGGCACAGACCCAACTGTTGCAACCCATCTTCTCCCCACTCTGCCCCCCACCCCTGTAGGGCTGAGTTAAGGCTTGTGTGGCCCAGCGATCGTGTGCACAGGTTTGCATTTCAGACCCCTTAAGCCCACACGCTCTCACCGAAGGTAGCTTTGGTCTGGGGTGGCTCACTTTGGAGAGCAGCAGTCTGCAGGCTTGACAAGACAAGACCTAGGCATGACACTGTTCAGAGAGCCGGCAGGGGCTGCTGCTGCTCCAAGGACTGAGGTCTCCTGGCCAGAGACGCAAGCATCCAAAAAACCTTGGCAATTAAACGGGTGTTTGGTTTCTTGAGGAAGCTGCTGGTGCCAGATCCCTGCCCAGAGCTCCTCCTTGCTTTGGCTCCCCACTGCACGTGGGGCCTGTCTTTTCCCTTCTGGCCCGAGGGGTAGTTCAGTGGGCAACTTCCTAGCTAGGAAGGTTGAGCACCTCCAGGGCAGATGATGCCAGGAATAAAATTCTCATGAAACCTTTCCAAATATTCAGGCAGGATAGAAAAAATTACCCATCTTAGAAATGAATGCATTATTTTCCAAGTTCCAGGTGATTCGGGTGGATTAGTCGTACGGGGAAGAAAAAAAAAAAAGAAAAAACCCCAAGCTGTCTCATGAGTGGGTTTCTCAATTAAGTCAAAACATAACTGGTGCTCCCAGACATGCAATACCCTAACCCCGTATCTGCTAGGAAGGTGTCATTAGTAACAATCTTACTTGCTACATTTATAGCCATTTTCACCATCCAGCTGCTCAGGTTTGACAAAGTCTTCCAGAGCTGCAGTGAGAGTTGAGGCTGCCTGGATGAGAAAGAAAGGAGAGCACTAAGCTCCTGGAAACTCAGAATCCCAAGAAACAGCTGCCCGCGTGGGACCAGCGTTATCCCAATAAGCAGCTACCCCTGGGCGGTACCAGAGTTGCCTGTGGTACGCGTGGTCAAAAGTAGCAAAAGCAATCGACCCCATCCGTCCAGCAATCAGACGCGTATTGAGGGAGTCCAAAGCAGGGTGGCATGACAGTGTCATCGTGGCTGCAGATACCATCCTTACTCTTTGCCCAGCTGACAGCCAGCACCCAGCGCAGGCAGACCATTTAGAGGGCTTCCAGAGAAGGAGCCCAGAAGCCCAGTTCCCTTCCTGTCCACCACCAAGCTCTGGCGTGGCAACAGCCCACAGTTTTAAGTCAAGGGAGTTAACTGGAGATAACCTCGGCCCCCTGCAGGGGCCTTGAAACCTTTTGCACCACAATTTCCAAACATCTTACCTGGATATCCAAAGCAATATCAAGGAATGCCTCGTAGGTGTCGGAAACGGCTTTGCAGCTCAAGCACGTTACTGGAAGGCAAACAGAAAAGCTTCTCAGGTTGGGAAGGAGGCTAACTGTGCCCATTTCAATGCCCAACACGTACTGCTTTGGAGACACTGGACACAACTGCTGCGTACTAGAAGCTGTTTACCACAACCAGAGAAAGAGCCACAGACACATCTAAGCGCAGTAATATTTGTAAAAAGTACCTCTCGATCTTAGAAAGCCCCCAAATATTTGATGGATGATGGTAGTTGCTTGAGAAGAGATGTCCAAGCTGGGAAGAAATGGTAAGGCAGAGAGTTATCTCCTCCAAGAGTTTTGCTTTGTCTGAAAACCCTGGGCATCGGGTTTCCTTGATGGGAGTACACCAAAGAGTCCAAAGGGCTCAGGAGCATGGAAGAGGTAATTTGCTTGTGCTTACTCACTGCTTCCACTCGGACAAGCTCTCTGCATGGCATCGACAGTGTAGCGTAAGAACTCGTGGGCGTCTTCCTGCCTGCCAAGCTGCAAGTGTTCTCCTATTCCTAAGAAAGAGGTAGTTAGTAGCTGTCTCCTACAAGAAGGGAAGAAAGCATGTAAAAGCAGCTGAAATGCCTTACGTGTGAGGACACTGAGGACAGCCCTAGGCTGGATGGCCCTGGCTGAAGAATGCATGACCCCGTTAACGTGCGCTTCCATTATGCACATCATGCAGAAGCCTTGCTGGCGACCTGAAGAGGGAGGGAGGGAGGGAAGCTTCTCAGGTTAGCAAAAGACCCATAGCAATGGGAAACTTAATGGAGATCTTGAAATTAGAAGATAACAGTCTCCAGTCCCCTTCTCCCAAGGTGCCAATGTCCCGAGAAGCCCGGGCCATTTTAGCGCATAGAAAGCTTTCTTCAGGGGGATACTTAAGTGACAGCAGTTTTCTGTGCAATAAGCAAAGAGAGTTGAACTGGCAGGAACAGGGACCGAGACCCGGGGCCTGAAAGTGGTGCCTTTCTGAAGATGAACACACCTAGACAGGACAAGAGCCTTCTAGGCTTGAGTGGTCAAAGAACGCCACTCAGGGGGCCAACAAAGAAGGGCTGCTTTTCTCCTCAATCAAATTCCAGATGCTGGGAATCCTTGGGAAGTGCCCACCAGATGTACAAGGAGATGTTCATGAAAGTACTCACAGGACTGGCTGTGCTCACGCGAGAGCAGGTAGTTGGCCAGAGGGGGTGTGTACGTCAGGCACTGCAGGACGGAGTTGAGGTAGCAGGTATTGCCCAGGTTGTGGAGTCCTGCTCCAGCTCTCTGTCTTTGCTGCCAGTCCATGCAAATCTTCTCCAGGGGAAAGAGGATGCGTTGTGGCAGAGCCATTCCCTTGGCAAGGACTGCAGGGAAATGACGTTTGAAAAGAGATGAGACGATGCTGTTGTATGAGAGCCTATTTTGAGAGTCGACTCCTGTAGAGGAGCACCCAGGTAAACCAGCTCTAACCTCCAACAGAGAAACATTGGGGGAAGCCTAACACTGCCATTGGCATTTCCTCGTTAAGAAAGAGTTTTGGAAAAGAGTCTGCTCCCCTGCTTACTTTGCTGAAAGTCCAACAAACCCACACTCTGATTTCTGTGCCTCGGGCTGCCTTCCTTTCCCTCTAGACTCTTGAGCTGGCTTATCAGGTCAAGTCTTCCCTTTTCCTGACTGTAACTTGATGAAAAGAAGGAAGTACCTAGCCCAGAAGGTAACCCTACTGATGTCAGATCTTTCTAGGAGCAATGTCATCTTTCCAAGTCTCGTACATAGTGGCAGAGGAGTGACAACATGCATTTTTCCTGCGTCTAATCGAAAGCAGCTGGGTGAGTCTGGCTGCTGTCAGGAAACGCCCTGAATTCCCTCTAGGTTGTCAGCGCATCAGCATTCAGGGATGGAGCACCAGCCATGTCCGTTGCCTTTGGGGATACACAAAGTCCAAGCCTGCTGGTGAAGGCGTTACTCACCGGAGTCGTTCCCCATCGTGGCCATGGCTTCTCTCAGGAACAGAGGGGAAAGCTTTGGGTGACAAATGATATCAGGACACGCTCGAGAAAGAGAAGATCAGTGCCAATCCCGTCACCTGATCACAAAGAAATAATTGTAGCTCAACAAAATGGTTCAAAGAACCCCAAATGTAACCCACAGAACAGCATCTGCCATCAAAAGTCTTTCAGTGGTGCTTGTAACTGCTGCAGAGCTGCAGGCTGATGGCCCTGCTGTCCCTGTCGCCGGACTCCAGTTGACAGCAATTGCCAAGGCCCTTTGGAAAGGCTGCATTGCGTGTCACCTTCTCTGAAGAGGACCTGCTGCTTACCTGCTGCTAGCGTTAGCAGCAGAGCCCTCTGGCTCTCCAGCCCACACTTTCCCACCTTGTACGCAGGTGGGACCGGCTTTCAGCCGCTACTTTAACGGCTGCCTTTGCCGTGCTCCTTTTCTGTCTCCCTTGCTACCACATCATTCAGGGTGGGCTTCTTGTCATTGTAGGCTGAGCTCAATGCCTCAGACTACACTGCCACCCCGCTACTTAACCTATGCTAGGATATGGTGAAGAAAGAAGAGTTAGCAAATAGGAACTCTACCCGTAGCCCTGGCCAGCCTGTAAAGGTGTAACAGCTCAGCCTAGAGCTCAGAAGGTATAGAGCAGCCTATACTTTTATCCCCTATTTACCTACTCTATGATCTGTCCTGAAAGTCAAATCATAATTACCTTTGAAAGAGGATGGAGGTTGAGGAGAAGTGGGCAGTAAACGATAAATGGTCGGAAAAAAGTAGGCAAGCAAGTAGCAAAGGAAGGAGCCAAGTTATCCCGAAGGCCAGCTCAGCCCAAGTGGGTTTTGCTGGCCCGCTTTTCAGGACCCCAAGGCCTGGCCAGGTGAGCTCACAAGCACCGGATGGGTGCCGCATCACTGCCCCTTTGTGACACAGGGCCAGACGGGGACGTGTCCCCTCGAGGCCACACAGCTGCCACGGCCTGGGCACGTCCCGCAGCTGGCAGCCGCTGGTCTTCCCCGTACGCTGCTGGCGAAGGGCTGTTTGCCCACCGGCAGCGCTCCCACCTCTTCCCCGAGCCACACCAGGCCAATGGATAAAAACCTGCCCAGGGCTGTAAGCGTGCCTGGTCACAGCTTTGGCTGGAACATTGCGGGTGCTGAGGGTTTCTTTTGCACTCTTCCCAGGTACAGGAACAGCATTTAACAGCAGGAGGGAGGCAGGACGGAAGGGCCCATGATGTCCAAAAGCGCATCAAACAACTGGTGCAGTGATGATGAGAGCAGAAGGAGATGAGAAGGAGATGCAGGTGACCCGTGTGGGACCATGCTTGCGAGGTAACGTCTGCCCCCCGAACCCAGAGGCAGCCAGAGGCAGTGGGAGGTGGTGGAGTGGGTGAGGAAGGTGCGTGGGAGAGGGGAGAGCAGGGGGAGATGGGAGACAGAGATGGAGATGGAGGGAAAAAGCCAGGGTGTTGGCAGTGAGGACACTTCTGCTGTGCAGGTGCTTGTGATGTCACTGGTGCCTGAGGAGCTGATAGGGCAGGAGCAGGCCCCTAGCTTGAGCAGATGCTAGTGAGGTCATAAACACCAGAGTACGTGATAAGTTGTGAACAGGCCCCTGGCTTGAGCAGATGCTTGTGATTTGAGGGGAGACCTCATGGCGGTCTACAGCTTCCTCACAAGGGGAAGAGGAGGGGCAGGTGCTGATCTCTTCTCCCTGACGACCAATGACAGAACCCGAGGGAACGGCAGGAAGATATGCAGGGGAGGTTTAGGTTGGGTGTTAGGAAAAGGTTCTTCACGCAGAGGGGGGTGGAGCAGTGACACAGGCTGACCCTGGAGGCGATCACGTAGCCAAGGCTGACAATATTCAAGAAGCATTTGGACAACGCCCTCAGCCACGTGGTGTGAGTTTTGGGGTTGTCCTGTGCAGGGACAGGAGTGGGACTCGATGATCCTTGTGGGTCCCTTCCAACTCAGGACATTCTGTGATTCTGTGATTTCCCAGGTGGATAAGTAGGTGATAGAGCAGAAGGAATCCCCTGGCTTCTTCACGTGCTTGCGATCTCTCCTGTGCCTGAAGAGGTGATAGGGCAGGGGCAGGGCCTGCGCTGTCCCTGGCAGCTCTGTAGCTGTCGGGGCAGGAGCATGGCGCTGGGCTGTGCAGGTGTTTGGGATGCCCCATGTACGTGAGTAGGGCCTAGGGCTGGAGCAGGCCCCTCCTGTGTACAAGTACTTATGGTGTCCGAGGTGCCTGAGTAGGGGATGGGGCAGGAGCGGGCCCCTGGCTGGTGCAGGTGCTTGTGAGGTAGCTGTTGGCTGAGTATGGGACTGGGAAGGAAGGGACGCCTGGTTTGTAACGGTGCTTGTGTTGTCATGGTTCCCTGCCTATGGGATGGGGCAGGAGGAGGCAGTTGGCTTGTGCAGGTGCTCGTGCCGTCAGTGGCGGGTGTAGCTACTAGGGCAGGAGGAATCTCCTGGCTTCTGCAGGTGCATGTGATGTCATAGGTGGCTGAGTAGGTGATGGGGCAGAAGCAGTCACCTGCCTTGTACAGCTGCCTCTGATGTCACTGAGGGCTAAGTAGCTGACAGGCCAGGCCTATGCACCTGGCTTCCACAGGTGCTTGTGATGTCCTAAGTGCTTGCGTAGGTGAGAGGTTAGGAACAGGCCCCTGGCTTGTGCTGGTGCATGTGTTGTCCTAGGTGGGGGAGGAGGTGTGAGGCCGAGGGCCAGCCGCTGGGTTGTGCAGCTGCTTGTGAGGTCATCGGTGCGTGATTAAGTGATAGGGCAGGAGCTGGCCCCTGGCTTGAGCAGGTGCTCGTGGTGTCCCATGATGGCAAGTAGATGCTAGTTCAGGAGCAGGTCCCTGCCCAGGGCAGCAGCTTCTGTGGTCACTGGTGGCCGAGCAGTTGTTAGGGCAGGAGCATGCAGCTGGCTTGTGCAGGTGCCTGTGATGTCATATGTGCTTGAGTAGGTGATAGGTTAGGAACTGGCACCTGGCTTGTACAGCTGGTTGTGATGTCACTGGTGGCTAAGTAGCTGACTGGGTATGAACAGACACCGGGCTGGTGCAGGTGCTTGTGATGTCAGGGGTGGCTCTGCAGCTGTTAGGGTGGGAGTGTGCGCCTGGCTTCTGCAGGTGCTTGTGATGTCACTGGTGGCTGAACAAGCAGGCACCTGGTTTGTGCTGCTGCTTATGTTGTCACTGGTGGCCAAGGAGCTGATAGGGCAGGAGAATTCACCTGGCCTGTGAAGGTCTTTGTGAGGTAAGTGGTGTTTCTCTAGGCATTAGGGCAGGAGCATGCAGGTGGCTTCCACAGGTGCTTGCGGAGGTTTCAGAGCAGGAGCAGGCCGCTGCCTTAGAATGACAGCACCACAGAATATGTCAGGTTGGAAGGGACCCCTGAGGATCATCGAGTCCAACTCCCTGCTCCTCCCCGGACTACCTAACACTAAAGCATAGGACTAAGAGCGTCGGCCAGACGCTCCTTGAACTCTGATAGGTTTGGTGCTGTGAGCACTTCCCTGGGGAGCCTGTTGCAGGGACCGAGCACCCTCTCAGTGAAGAACCTTTTCCTAACGTCCAATCTGAACTTCCCCTGACGCAGCTTCATTCCGTTGCCTCGTGTCCTGTTGCTGGTCACCAGAGAGAGGAGATCAGCACCTCCCCCTCCGCTGCCTGCCCTGAGGAAGCTGTAGACTGCAATGAGGTGACCCCTCAGCCTTCTCTTCTCCAAGCTGAACACACCAAGCGACCTCAGGCGCTCCTCGTAAGTCTTGCCCCCGAGACCCTTCACCATCTTGGTTGCCCTCCTCTGGACACACTCCTAGTTTGATGTCCTTCTTATATTGAGGCGCCCAAAACTGCACCCAGTGCTCGAGGTGGGGCCGCACCAGGGCAGTGTAGAGTGGGACAGTCGCCTCCCTCGACCGGCTAGCGGTGCTGTGCTTGATGCACCCCAGGACATGGTTGGCCCCTCTGGCTGCCAGGGCACACTGTTGACTCCTGTTCAACTTGCCATCAACCCAAACCCCCAGATCTCTTTCCACAGGGCTGCTCGCCAGCTGCTCCCCCCGTTTGTGTGGATAACCAGGATTACCCCGTCCCAGGGGAGAATCCAGTACTTGCTCTTGATAAACTTTGTACGGTTGGTGATTGCGCAGCTCTCGAGTCTATCCAGATCTCTCTGGAAGGCCTCTCTAGCCTCGAGGGAGTCCACAGCTCCTCCTACTTTAGTATCATCAGCAAATTTACTTCATGTACATTTGACTGCTGTGTCCGGATCATTCATAAAAACATGAAAAAGCACTGGCCCTAAAATTGAGCCCTGGGGAACCCCACTGGTGACTGGCCACCAGCCTGATGTAGCCCCATTTACTCTAACGCTTTGAGCCCCTAATGGTCCCCAGAGCCTCATTTTGAGGGCCGAAATCCTCCTTTTTAGGGTCCAAATCTCTCTTTTATTACCCATAGCCTTTCTTCAGGGCTCACAGTTTAATTTTGAGGGTCTAAAGTCTCATTTTAAGAGGGGCCTACAAGTAAGATGGGGATGGTCTTTTTAGAAAGGTCTGCTGCCACAGGACAAGGGGGAATGGTTTTAAACTAAAGGAGGGTAGATTTAGACTAAACCCAAGAAAAAAAATTTCATGATGAGGGTGGTGAAACACTGGAACAGGTTGCCCAGAGAGATGGTAGATGCCCCGTCCTTGGAAACGTTCAAGGCCAGGCTGGATGGGGCTCTGAGCAACCTGATCGAGTTGTGGATGTCCCTGCCCATTGCAGGGGGGATGGACTAGATGACCTTTAAAGGTCCCTTCCATCCCAAAGCATTCTATGCTTCTATGATTTTTAGGGCAGAAAGCCTCATTTTTAGGGCAGAAAGCCTCATTTCTGTGGTCCAGAGGCTCAGTTTTAGTTTGAGAAGTCTCCTTTTTGGAGTCCAAAGACACATTTTTACTTTCCAAAGCCTCAGTTTCAGCCTCCAAAGTGGCATTTTTAGGATCCAGCCCGTCATTTTTTGCTCTGACTGAGCAGACTTGTCTTCAGCCATGGCTGTCTGTCAGAACAAGGGTGCCGATGGGCACTGGCCATGCCTCGTTGCACCCTGCTGGTGTGTGCCTTGCAGCTTCCAGCTCGCTGCGCCTATTCCCCTGGCACGCTTGTTGGAAACCTCATGTATTAGCAGAGCATTCAAAATGTCCGGCTGCTGTTACTCCTTGGCTTTTTCTTCTCTTTTTGGGGAGGAATGTGAAGAAAAGAGAAAAAGAGTTGAGGAACAGCTAAAACACATGCCTCAGGTTTTATGAGAACACTAAAACAAATGACCTGACCCATCATCTGCTGTGCCCGAATTGTTGCCAATTCAGGGTGTTGGCAGTGAGGACGCTTCTGCTGTGGAGGTGCTTGTGATGTCAGTGGTGGCTGAGGAGCTGATAGGGCAGGAGCAGGCCCCTGGCTTGAGCAGGTGCTTGTGATGTCACTGGTGTCTGAGGAGCTGATAGGGCAGGAGCAGGCCCCTGGCTTGAGCAGGTGCTTGTGAGGTCACTGGTGCCTGAGGAGCTGATAGGGCAGGAGCAGGCAGGTGTGAGCAGCCATAAAGGTGACTGCTTAGAAGGGGAAATGCCCGAGCAGAAGAACGTTCCTGCGAGCCCGGGAGCTGTGAGCCTGGCGATCAGAAGCATCCCTGAAACGTGCAGCTGGCCGCTTTGCAGCACAGCTGGGGACCGAGAATCCAGGCACCTCCAGATCATCTCGGAAGTGAGACTCTGTCTATCACATTATTGTTCCCCCTTTTGGAGTCGGATAGGTTTATCCACCCACCTCTGGGATGGCTGGGTCCTCTCTGGGATCGCTTTGTCCTCCCCTCTGGGATGATGCTTTGGCCCTTTCTGGAATCTGTCTAATTCACTTTATGCACATATCTCCATATAAGTAATCCATCATCAGTATATCTGCTGCTATTTGGAGACTAAATTCCCTCCCTAGTGACAACTTTTTAATAACCTGGTTGTTGCTGTTCTATTGCTTATTCCTAAAGGATTGGTTGTTGCTATACGACTGCTTGCTGCTTTTACTGACTGCTGCCATCTTATTGATTGATGCTCTGCCACTGATTGCTGATAGAAATGGGAAGCAGGTCCACGCCCTGGAGCTCCCCAGGACTCCTCCCAGGCATCTGCCCCAGTGTTTTGTCCTGCTGTGGAGGGAGCTGAAGTCCTGGGTAGCAGCCCCAGCCTGCACCAGGGGAGATACCTGAAGAGTTTGGTGCATGTCGGAGGCACTCTGGAACTCCTCGCAGGGATTTCCTGGAGTCTTTTGGTTTCCTCTGGAGACAAGTGAATTCCCAGGTAGCAGCCCCAGAATCTTCTAAGGTAGCTACCCAAAGAGCATTGTGCATGGTGGGGACAGGTCCATTCCTGTTTTTGCTTCAGGACTTTTCCTGTACATCTAAGGGAGTGTTTTCATTTTCTTTACAGACAGCTAATGTCCCAGGTAGCTGCACCACAACTTTCCTGGTTAGATAGTTGCAGAGTTTTCTTTGTCTTGGAGGCAGGCCATGCCCGATAGCTCCTCAGGAATCCTCGGAGGAATCTCCAGAATGTTTTGGCCTCCCCTGGAGACAGCTGAATTTAGCAGGTAGCCATCCCAGACTTTTCCAAGGTAGCTACCCAAGGCGTTTTGTGTATGCTGGAGGCAGGTCCATGCTCGGTAGACCTCTGGGAGTCCTCCAAGGCAGCAAGTCCTCCAGTTTTGCCTTTCCCTGGAGCCAGCTGAAGTCCTGGATAGAAGATGCATATGACGCCTAGTTGGTTACCTGAAAGGTTTTGTTCATGTTGGGGGCAGGTCCATGCCTGGTAGCTCCCTGTGAATTTTCCCAGTCATCTCTAGGACTGTGTCGGCCTCCCTGGGGACAGCTGAATTTTGCAGGTGGCAGACCCAGACGCTACGAGGTTTTTAGTTGAGTTTTCTTGAACTTGAAGGCAGGTCCATGCCCGGTAGCTTCCCAGGGACTCCCAAGCAGCTCTGCAATGTTTTGGCCTCCCCTGGAGATGGTGAAATTTTGAAGGTAGCAGCCCCAGACTCCCCCATGGAAGTTATGCAAAGAGTTTTGCCTCTGTTTGAGGCAGTTCCATGCCCTGTAGCTCTCTGAGACTCCTCCTAGGCAGCTTTGGAGTGTTTGGACTTTGCCTGGAGACAGCTGAAGTCCTCAGTAACAGCTGCAGCCTCGTCCTAGGTAGTTCCCTGAAGAGTTTTCTTCATGTGTGAGGCAGGATTATTCCCAGAAGGTCCCCGAGACTCCTTCCAGGCATCTCCAATGTCCAGTGTTTTAGCTTCGTCTGGAGACAGGTGAATTCCCCAGCAGCAGCCCCAGGCTCTTTGAAGGTAGCTACGCAAAGAGCATTGTGTATGTTGAGGGAAGGTCTGTGCTCAGTAGCTGTGCGGGAATTCTCCCAGGCACGTTCAGGATTGTCTTGGCCTCCTCTGGGGAAAGCTGAAGTCCCAGGCAGCAGCCCCAGACTCCTGCACGGTAGCTCCCCGAAGTGTTTTGTCCATGTTGGAGGCAGGTGCAAGCCTGGTAGCTCCCTGGGACTCCTCCCAGGCAGCTGCAGAATGTTTTGGTCTTCCCTGGAGAGAGCTGAATTTCGGAGGCAGCAGCCCCTGACTCCTCCCAGGAATCCACTCAAGGAGTGTTTTCACTGTTGGGGGATGGTCCATGCCCTGTAGCTTTCTGGGAGTCCTCCCAGGCAGCTTTGGAGTTTTTTGGCCTTCCCTGGATATAGTTGAAGTCTCGGGTAGCAGCCCCAGAGTCCTCCTAGTTACTTACTCCAAGAGCTTTCTTCATATTGAAGGCAGGTCCATGGCCGATAGCTCTCTGGAACTCCTCCCAGGCATCTCCAAGAGTGTTTTGGCTTCATCTGGAGACAGCTGAAGTCATGGGTAGTAGCCCCAAACTCCTCCTAGGTTGCTAATTTAATTGTTTGTCCATGTTGGAGGCAGGTCCATGCCTGGCAGCTCCCCAGGATTCCTCCTAGGCATCACCAAGAGTGTGTTCACTTCCTCTGGAGATGGCTGAAGTCTTGGGTAGTAGCCCAGTAACCCTCCTAGCTATTTTGTTGAATAGTCTTGTTCATGGTGAAGGCAGGTCTGTGTCTGGTAGCTCCCTGTGACTCTACCCAGGTATCTCCAGGATTGTGTTGGCCTGTGCTGGAGAAAGCTGAATTCCCAGGTAGCAGCCCCAGACTCTTCTGCAAGTAGCTACCCAGAGAGCATTGTGTATGCTGGGGGAAGGTCCATGCCCCGCAGCTCCTTTGAACTCCTCTCAGGCAGCTCCAGAATGTTTTGGCCTCCCCTGCAGACTGGGGAATTTCACAGGGAGCAGCCCCAGAGTCCTCCAGGGAATCCACCCGAGGAGTTATATCAATGTTGGAGGCAAGTCCATGCTCAGTACCTTGCTGGGACTCCTCTGAGGCAGCCTGGGAGTGTTTTTTCCTTCCCTGGAGATGGCTGAATTTTCTGGGTAGCAGCCACAGACTCCTCCTCGGTAGTTACCTGAAAAGTTTTCTTCATGTGGGACTCAGGTGCATGCCTGGTAGCTCCCCGGGACTCCTCCCAGGCATCTGCACAAGTGTTTTGGCCTCCCCTGGAGATGGATGAATTCTCCGGCAGGAGCCCGAGACTCTTCAAAGGTAGCTATGCTACTGAGCATTGTGTATGTTGGAGGCCGGTCATGCTCTGTAGCTCCCCGGGACCTCTCCCAGGCAGCTCCAGAATGTTTTGGCCTTTTCAGGAGATGGATGAATTCATTGGTGAGCAGCCCCAGACTCTTCCAAGGTTGCTAGCACAGGCGTTTTGTTGATATTGGAGGCATGTCCATGCATTGTACCTTGCTGGGACACCTCTCAGGCAGCTTGGGAGTTTTTTGGCCTTCCCTGGACACAGCTGAAGTCTCAGGTAGCAGCCCCAGAGTCCTCTCTAGTTACCTGAAGAGCTTTCTTCATAGTGAAGGCAGGTCCATGCCCTGCAGCTCCCCAGGACTCCTCTCCGCCATCTCCAGGAGAACTTTGGTTTCTTCTGGAGGCTGGGGAATTCCCTGGTAGCAGCCCCAGACTATTCTAAGGTAGCTACCTGAACAGCAGTGTGTATGCTGGGGGAAGGTCCATGCCCAGTAGCTTCCCAGGACTCCTCCCAGGCATCTCCTGGATGGTGGTGGACTTGGTAGTGCTAGGTTAACGGTTGGACTTGATGATCTTAAAGGTCTTTTCCAGCCTAAACAATTCTATGATTCTCCAGGGGTGTCTTGGCCTCCTCTGGAGAAGGAGGAATTCCCAGGTAGCAACCCCTGACTCCTCCAAGGAAGCTCCCTGAGGCATTTTGTCAATGTTGGAGGCAGGTCCATGCCTGGTAGCTGCCCAGTACTCCTCCCAAGCATCTCAGGAGCATTTTGGTTTCCTCTGCAGACAGATCAAGTCCCAGGCAGTAGCCCCAGACTTTTCTAGAGTAGCTACCCAAAGAGCATTGTGTATGTTGGGGGCAGGTCCATGCCTGGTAGCTCTTCTGGACCTCTCGCAGGCAGCTCTGCAATGTTTTGGCCTCCCCTAGAGACCACGGAATGTCACAGGGAGCAGCCCCAGTGTCCTCCAGGGAAGCCACCCGAGGAGTTATATCAATGTTGGAGGCAGGTCCATGCTCTGTACCTTGCAGATACAGGAGCAGGGATTTGGACTCGGTGATCCTTATGGGTCTCTTCCATCTCAAGGTTTTTCTGTGATTGTATGATGTGCAGACAGGTAGGATGCTGAAGAGGTTTTAATTGCATCTAAAATCAGTAACTCATGGATGCAGCCGCACCAACTACCTTCAATTTCTGATGCAGTTTGGAGCATCACCTCTGGTTAAAGTTCTCTAATCCTTGCTCTTATAACACCCTCTAATTTGTCACTTTGAACACTAACAAACGTGGCTGAGGAGGGTGACCTTTTTCCAGGGCTTCAGTGACTTCTCCTCAGGTTTCAGCACACAGTTTGGGAGACAAGCCAGAGCTGCTTTACTCCTTTTAGACGCTCATCAGACATGACCTGAGGTTTGTGAGCATTCCCACACTGCTGCCCAGCTGCACAGAGGCTTTTCTCCACGGCACTGACATAGCACTGGACCTCGTCTGGTGTGGAAGTCTTGGTCTCATGCCCTTCCCACTGACAAGTGCAGATCATCTTGTGAACTCAGTAGCCCTTGCTTTATGATTCTGTGATTTTTCTGGGGAAGGTTTCTTAGCTCTGCTGCAGGAGATGGGTACAATGCAAATGAAGTAGATGTGTTTCAGATGCGCTGTTTCTTCAAGGGCACTTCTGGCAGGGGTAGAAGGAGAACATGGTTATCCTGACCCAGTAGATTCTGTGTTCCCTCTTGTGGTTTTCCCTCTGAGAAGGATCAGGTGGTGAAGAAAGAGACGTGTTTTCATCACAGATGGTTAGCAGCTAGGCTGTCAGTGCCTTCCTATTGCATTTGCCTTGTCACCACTGACTCAAGCAGGAACCGTTTGTTCTTCTTCATGTGGAGACCTAGTGGTCTGACACCTTCTGAGGGGCATGCCATTTTAGGAGTCCTTCCCAAGGAGGGCAGCAAGGGTCGCAGAGCACATGACCTCAGAGGGCCAATGGAGACAACCGATGTCCATTTTCTGTTGGGGTGTAGTTTTTCCTTGTTTACTTCCCAGAAGTCCCCATGTTGCTGCACATTCTTTGGATCAAGTTTACCCCACTGAATCATCAGGTGTAGGCATGACTTTTAAAGCTCAGCCAACCCCAGCACGTGTCATTGCTCATGCTTTTGCTTTCCATAGCTGCACTCAGAAGAGCTTGGAGAGCGTGGAATGGAGGTGGATGCCAGACAGATGCGCCTCCTAAGAGACCCCCACTTTACTCTCTGCCCTGGCAGAGCCAGGAGGAGCCCTGGCCAGCAAGCAGAAGGAGAGGTATGAGGCAAAGCCAGGCTCCAAAGCCCTGTTGCAAGGCATCGCATGTGCAAAATCACTTTCTGATGCAAAACCAGGGTAGACGCACATAGGAACTGCTCCGCAGGCTGCTGTGACATTAACTGTGAAATTAGCAAGGCTGCTTCTTTTTAGGCATGGCTTGTGCCTCTTTCAGCTCAAAATGACCATGTTTAGCAATGCTGTGCCCTGTCGAAGTAGAATGCAGCCGGAGAGGAGTTGGGAAGGGGGATGTGAGCAGCAGTAGCGTCCAGGTGAGCAGCAAACCCCAGGTATCTTCCATGGAAGCCGTCCTGCTCTGGTCACCCTGCGTGGTTAGATGTCTGGTCAAGAGGACAAACCTGACAGCATTTTCCTTCTGTACCTGGTGCGGTCGCAAGTCAAGCAGTTAGCCTGGCCGTTTTCATTATGGTAACGTCCTAAATGAATCCTTGCAATGCTCTGAAATAGAAAAAGACCATCCTCCTACCTAGTAAGCTAAGTAGTGGTGCACATGCATTCATGATTTCCAAGGAGTCAGGGACTGATAAGGGCGATACCCCATTAGCAGTCAACAGAAAAGGCAAGGCTGCTTCTTTATAATGATATTTGTTTATAATAATGCAATGTTATTTATAATAAAAATTGTCAGCATTATAATGATAATAATTATCCACCTTTAAAATAATAATTATTCACTCTTCATCAACCTATTCCTTTACATTTGTGGCTGGGCAGAGTGTTTTTGCTTTCAAACAAAGCCAGTTTGAAAACTAACATTTCTGGTCAGCTGTAGTTTTCTGGTTGGGTTTGGGTTGGTTTGGGGAGTTTTATTGTGTGTTGGTTTTGTTTTTCCTGAGAAGAGCTGCGTTTGTATTGCTGTGAATTAAGTGGCTGGTTTGCAGCAGTAGAGCATGGAGGAGGAATTTGTACTGTAATAAAAGAGTTTTGGCTGGCAAGACAAAGAGGTCCCGGTTTGGAGAGTCCTTCTGCATGGTTATGAAGGATTACCAGAGCAGGGCAGCAAGGAGTCAACATTAGAAACTCGATGTTAGTGTTGCTTAACTCCAGAGCGATTCCTGAGGTTGAGGGGGCTCTGGCCCAGCTCCAAAAAGGGAGGACCGAGCTTGGATGCAAGTTACAAAATCTTGGATTACATAAAAAGTTTGGCATAATGGTATGTGCAACGATAACTGCAATGGTATCTTCATCAGCTGGATGTGTAACGGTACCCCTGCCAGGAATGAGATCAGTGTCTGTACATGTATCTATAGGTGTAACTGAATGTGTACTTGTGTCTGTGGCTCGTCTTGCGTCTGTGATTGCATGTGCAGTTCTGCCTGTATGTGCCACTGTATCGGCAATTGTATCTGTGATTTCATCAGTATCTTTCTAATGGTATTGGTATCTGTAGGTGTATCCGAAATGGCATTGTCGATGGTATCTGCAATGTCACCTGCAACGGCATCTGCAACGGCCTCTGCATCTGCAATGCTGTCTGCAGCTGCAAAGGTATCTGCAGGTGCAACGGCATTTGTAATGCTGTGAGTGTCTGCTGTAGCCTCTGCATCTTCAGTGATACCTGCATCTGCAACGGCGTCGGCATCCCCTCTTTTGTCTTCACCTGACTTTGCATCAGCAATGGTTTCTGCAATGGTTCCTACAGTGGTATCTGCATCTGAAATGGCGTCTGCATCTGCAGTGGTGTTTGCTTTGGTGTCTGCACCTGCCACATTATCAGGAATGTGATGTGCATCTGCAAAGGTCTATGCAATGGTTTCTGCAATGGTATTTTAATCTGCAATGCCATTTGCAATGGTATCTGCATCTGAAATGGTATCTACGTCTGCAATGGTATCTGTAACTGCTCTGGCATCAGCAGTGCTCCCTGCATCATCAATAGCCTTTGCAATGATACCTTCTGCTGCAGTGGCATCTACATCTCCATCTGCAATCGTATGTTCACCTGCAACGCTATCTGCAATCGTATTTGCACCTGGAATGGCATCTGCAACGGTCTATGTGCAGGTATGTGAAATGCAATAGCATCTGTAACGTCCTCTGCATCTGCCTCCGTCCCTGCATCTGCAATGCTATCTGCCACAGCATCTGCGTTGATACTGCATCTGCTCGTGCTATGATGTGAGCATCTGCAATGGCATCAGTGGAGGCGGTGACGCGTGCTGAGATTATGCTACCTGCAGCTCTCTGCACTGCTATCTGCAGCGGTGCAAGCAATGGTATTTGAGTATAAAGCGGTACCCGCAATGCTATATTCATCTGCAGGGGTATCTGCAATGACACTGCATCTGCAAGGCTGCCTGCAACGGCGCCGCCACCTTGAAAGGTGTCTGCCATGGTACCTGCATTTGCAGTGGTCTTGGCTTCTTCAGAAGTATTTAGTTGTGGAACAGCATCTGCATCTGCAAAGGCATCTGCCGTGGTCTCTGCAATGCCAATTCATTCTGCAATGCCATAGGCAATGGTCTCTGCATCTGCTGTGGTAGCTGCGTCTGAAATGGAATCTGCCATGGGATTCGCATTGCTCTTGGCTATCAGCACTTTCCAAGATATCTGCATTTGCAGTAGCACCTACAATGGCACCAGCATCTTCAATGGCATCTCCATCTGCAGTTCCATTGGAAATTTCATCTATGCCTGCAGTGTTCTCTGGAATGGTCTCTGCAATGGGATCTGCCTCTGCCTGGGCTGCTGCATCTTCAGTGGCATCTTTGGTGCTCAGTCCGCGCTCTCTTTTCTCAGTCCCCTTCTCAGAAACGTGCCCAGGAAGGTGATAGTGGAGGACATGGTTCTTGATTCTGCCAGGGAGCAAGGTGAGGCCGACCAGCCTCGGGGTCCCCGGGGCTGCTTTTGGTAGCTGTGTTTCTATCAATGTCTTTACGTGTAATGGTTCCTCCTGGTCTGTTGTGGATTCTCAGTGGGCAATGGTGTCACGTCTGTATCTGCTTTTTTTTGAGCAATTGAATGTGCACTTGTATCTGCAACGGCCTCTGCATCTGCAGTGGCATCAGCAATGGTTTCTTCAATGCCAGTGGCACCTGCACCTGAAGCGTTATTTGCCAATGGCATCTGCAGGGTTATCAGCAGCGGTACGTGCATCTGGAATGGTGCCTGCCCTGGTGTTGGAACCTGCAGTGCCACCTGCAGTGGTATGTTCAGTGGCACCTTCTCTCTGTTTATCGGTATGTGTAGTGGTAGCTGTGTGTGTAATGCTGTCTGTAAGTGTAATTGTATCCGTACCTCCAGCTGTCTCTGGATCAGCAATTGTGTCTGTGTGTGTTGCAGAGTCTGGAGCTGGAGTTCTGTCTCTGCTTGTACCTCTGTGGGTATTTGTGTCCGTCTCTGTAACTGCACCCGTGTCCGTCGTTGTCTTTGTATCCATGTCAGCATCCTCATCCACCTCCCTGTCGGTGACTGGCTGTGTAGTTATCTGTATATTTCTCTGTACCTCTGCCTGTAACAGCACATCTGTGTGTAGAGGCAGCTGCAGTTGTATCAGTGTCTTTATGTGTAAGGGTTCCTTTGTCTGCCATGGTGCCTCAGTCGGTAGTGGCGTCACTTGCTGTAGCTGCTCATTGGTGTAATTGAATGTGCACTTGCATGTGAGACCATCCTTGTATCGTGAGTTGTGTGTGTAATTGTACCTTTATCTGGAATGGTGTCTGTTCTGTGCCTGTATTTGCAATTGTATCGGCAATTCGGTGTGAATCTGTGTCTGTAATTCTGTCGGTCGCTGTGATGGTACTGGTACCTGCATTTCTAATGGTGCCAGCATGCGTGTCTCGAATGGCATCTGTAGCTGTACCTGTCCTTCGGCCCGTTACTGCATCTGCAATGGTGCCTGCAATTCTTCAGTGCCACCTGGAATGCAGTATTGGATCTGCAATGGTATCTGGATCTGCAATGGTATCTGCATCTGCAACAGCATCTGCAATGGTGTCTGCACGTGGAATGGCATTTCTCTCTGAATTTTTGCATGCATCCACAATGGCATCTGTGGTCATACCTGCACCTGCAGTAGCATCTGCAGTGGTGTCTTCGATGGTATCCTCATGCAATCAGATGTTCTTCTGCCACTCTAGCTGCATCTGCAACACCGTCTGCAATGGCATGTGCCTCTGCAATGCCATTTGCATTGCTATCTCCATCTGTGATGTTCTGAGGAATGCATTGTGCCTCAGCAATGCCATCTGCAAGGGTGTCTGCATTCTAATTCATTCTGCAATGCCATTTGCAATGGCATCTTCACCTGCTGTGGTATCTGCATCTGTAATGGAATGTGCAATGGCATACACATTGCTAAGAGCTTCTGGAATTGCTGCTACAGTGGTATCTGCATCTGCAATGGCGTCTGCATCTGCAATGGTGTCTGCATCTGCAATGGCATCTGCAGTGGTATCTGCATCTGGAGTGGTCTCTGCAATGGCATTTGCTGTGGTATCTTCAATGGCACATTCAATGCTATTGGAGCATGGACTGAAACTGCAATGGCATCTGCGTGGTATCTGCATCTGCAATGGCATTTGCCACTATTTCTGCATTTGCATGGGTATCTGCATCTGCAGTGGCACCTGCAGTAACATCTGCTGCTGCACTGGTGTCTGCCACTGCAGTGGTATCTCCAATGGTATCTGCCCTGGCACCTGTATCTGCAATGGCATCAGCACCTTCAAATGCTTTATTTGCAATGGCACCTGCAATGGCACCAGCATCTTCAGTGGCATCTCCATCTGCAGTTCCACCTAAAATCTCATCTACATCTGCAGTGTGATCTGGAGTGGTCTCTGCAATGGTGTCTGCATCTGCCATGGAATCTTCATCTGCAGTCACGTCTGCAATGGTGTGTGCATCTGCTATGGCATCTGCAATGGAGTCTGTAACGGGATCTCCAATATTTTGTGCCAGTAACTCTCATTGTATCTGCATATTTAATGGGTGTCTGTAATGCTGTCGGTATCTGAGATGGTATTTGTGATGCTCTTAATAGCTGTATTTCTGATGGGACCAGCATCTGTCTCTCGTATGCTGGCTGTACCCGTAATTGTACCTGTAACTGTATCTGTCTTGGCAATGGTATCTGCATCTGCACGTGTACTTGTAATGGCTTCTGTGAGTGGACACGTATCAGTATCTGCAGAGGTGTCTCCCTCTGCAATGGTATTTGCATCTGTGTTGGCACCTGCAATTGTCTCTGCGTCTGCAGTGGTATCTGCGTCCCCAGCGGTGTCTCCACCTGCTGTGGAATCTGCACTGATATCTGCATCTGCCGTGCTCTCTGCATCAGGATCTGCAATGGTATCTCCATCTGCAGGTGCCTCTTTAATTTTAACTGCATCTGCAGCTGGTATGGTGCTCTGCTTTGGATTTGCTCCTACACCAGTGCTGATATCACAGGGGTGTTTTGCTTATTGCTGAACAGTTCTTACTTAGATGGCAGGGAGGCCTTTTCTGCTTCTCGCAGTGCCCTGCCAGTGAGCAGGCTGGGGGTGCACGAGAAGCTGGGAGGGGACACAGCTGGGACCGCTGACCCCAGCTGACCAAAGGGGTATTCCAGCCCATCGGATGTTGTGCTCAGCAATCAAACGGGGGAGGTGGCGGGGGTGGGTGGGGAGGGGATACTTGCAGGGGGCTGCTGTTTCTCAGGTACTGGCTGGGCATCGATCGGGTTGGTGGTGAGCACATGGGGTTTTTTGCATCACGTACTTTTCTTGGGTTTGTTTTTCTTTCTTGTTTTATTCTCCTCTTTTTCTTCTTATTAAACTGTCTTTATCTCAACGCTGGAGTTTTTTCACTTTTACCCTTCCCATTCTCTCCCCATCCCACTGTGGGCTGGGAAGTGATCGAGCGGCTGTGTGATGCTCAGCTGCCTACTGGGGTTAAGCCCAACATGGGGCTCAAAGGGTCTGGGGTAACAAAAGATTTGACCAGAGCGTATTAGAGGGAACCTATGGTTATTACATCTGCTTAACAGTTGTGGTCGCAGTGTTGACTTATCTGTTCTCGACATGGGTTTATGTGATCCATGCCATGCTGCCTTTTTTGCTGTGCTGTGTAGCACTTGGTGGTGTTTTGCCTGGAAGAATGATGATAAAAGCAGTGGCCTTGAGCCTGCTTTGGTATTTGTGCCCTGCATTGATGCCTTCCCTGTATTTTGGGAACCATCTTATGGAGACAATGAACAATTCCTTTTCTTCCCTTTTCTCCTCCGAGAGCCAGTCGGTGGAGGAAACAGAGAATGGCACCTTCCCCTTTTTGTTCTGTGGGGCAGGTATTTTCTCCCTTGTTACAATAACTCTTCAGTATCTTGATCATCCTTGGGTAACCAGAATACTCCTGTTGGTGCTTCTCAAGAATATTGTTCCTGCTTTTTCAAAGGTTAACCAAGTAGAAATATCAGCATAGGGATATGACCCAAGGCAGCGTGGTTATAGGTGGGAAGGCCTGTGGAAGAATATGGGCTGGTAACTGGAAGAGTTGTCACCGCCGGTGGTCTGGGACTTCAGCCCTGAACAAGTGTGGGATCCCAATGAAATGACAGAAGGTTTGAAAAAAAAGGATGTCCTGGCCCTGGCTGTGCCAAAGAGACACAAATTGTCGCACTGTTCTGGGGCCTGGCCCGTGCCTACTGAGCACTGTTCATTCCCTATTCAGCAGCCTCAAGGAGAAGAGAGGGTTTCTGGATCTGAAGACATACGAGCAGCCACTGTGGCTAAACCGGAGACCCAAGCCCCAGCTCTATCAGTTACCCCTACAGTCGGCTCCAGCTGAGCGTGAAGGAAAGGCATCCCTTCATAGAAGATGGTGCAAATGACCAAGTCAAGTGGACCCCTGCTGAGGGGCGTATGCAGTATCGCAGGGAATTAGCTGGGAAGACAAACGTCATAGCCCCAAATATACCACCCCCCGCCTTACTCCTTCTTTCCCCAGCTTTATTGCTGAGCACGATGTCATCTGGTACGGAATATCCCTTTGGTCTGTTGGGGTCAGCTGTCCTGGCTATGGCCCCTCGCAGCTTCTTGCCCACCCCCAGCCTACTCACGGGTGGGTCAGAGTGAGGAACAGAGAAGCCCTTGATGCTGTGCAAGCACTGTTCAGCAAGAGCTGAAACATCTGTGTTTTATCAGGACTGTTTTGGTCACAGATCCAAAACACAGCCCCATCTGGGCTGCCATGAAGAAGATTAACTCCATCCCAGCCCAAACCAGTGCAGTGAGGCATGTGCTACTCCTACCATGAGAGCGACACAAAGCAGAGAGTGTTCAGTAACACGGGAGGGGCTGTTTTATCCCACAGGCCTTCAATCCCATCTCTTGAAAACAGCCCGACTGCAGCCAACCCCAAACCCCCGCCTGCCTGGACGGGCTCCCAGTAGTAGAGACATGTTGGTGCAGGGGGAGATGCAATTTTTGGCAAAGGACTTGGGAGAAAGGGGGTGCCTGTTTCTCAGGACAAGAGGGAAGATCTCTCGCCTCTCTCCCCTGTTGTGCCATCTCCCTGCTCGTGTCATAATGGCCCTTCAGATGATGTGGGCTGATGTCACAGGGGGATGCACTGCATGACAGGGAGGTCTCCCCGGTGCCACGGCAGTGCCGGCACTTGCCAGCGAGGCCTGGGTGCTGCTGGGCACCGCTCAGGGGCTCCCCACCGCTGCCCTTCAGAGCTGCTCCACAGCCAGGAGCAGGGTCGGGAGGCAGCAGGGATGGGCTGGGGGACCCTCGCTGACAGACAGGAGAGGAGCAGGTCAGCGGGGAGTTTTGGGTGAGGAGGCGGGAAGAGCGTCCCTTTTCCTGAGCTGAGGGCAAGCAGCAAGCGCGATGGAGGGCTGCTGCACCGTGGCCGTCAGCTTGAAGCTGAGCTGCTTGTTCCCCACACTCCTGCAGCTCTGCAGCAAGGGTGAGGGTTTGGGGAGCTCCTTCCTGAGGGGTCGCCTCAGGGCTGTCAGCTGTCAAAAGCTGGAATTGCTGGGCTGTGGGGGTGGCTGGAGAGGGCTGGGGGCTGCCACGAGAGCCCTGCCTGAGGATCCCACTGGGCTTGGGACACAATGTGGCTGCCAGGAGTGCAGGTCCTGGTACTGGGGCTGCCCTGAGTATCAAAGCTCCTTTGGGCATGGCTCGGTCCCCTCGAAAGTGGGGCCATTGAGGGCCAGCTTTCTCTGCGAGCTGGCAGTCTGAAACTGGGGCACAGCCCAGCTCCACAGCCATGGCAGTGTTTTTCTGGGCTCTTTGTGTACAGCAGCATCTGTCATTGCCTGGGCAAGGAGCTTGCTGAGAGTCTGTGAGCTGGCCAGCCCAGGGCCTGGGACCTCTCCCTTGCTTTGCAGAGATCGTGGCTATCTGGGGAGCTGTGTCTGATGGCATCCTGGGACAGCTGAAGCTGGACAAGGGAGGCTGGTGTCCTGGTCCCTCTCGCCCTGCAGGGGTTCAGTCCTCCTGAGAGCCTGGGCCCTGAGGAACGATCCCTCCCTGAGCATCATAGCAGCACACCAAGAGGACCCCATGTGCCCAGAGCAGCTTCTTGGCCAAGCGGGAGAGAAACCAAGTCCACCTCCAGCCTGAGAAAGCATGCAGCACGCCCTAGGGCTTCACTCTTCCCAGTGGTCAGAGTGGAGAGACCAAGCAGAGAGAAAGGGGATGATGCTTGACCCGCTTAGTGGATGAGGGGAAGGCTGTGGATGTTGTCTACTTGGACTTTAGTAAGGCCTTTGACACTGTCTCCCACAGCATTCTCCTGGAGAAGCTGGCTGCTCACGGCTTGGATGGGTGCACTCTACACTGGGTTAAAAACTGGCTGGACGGCCAAGCCCAGGGAGTGGTGGTGAATGGAGTCAAATCCAGTTGGCGGCCGGTCACGAGTGGTGTTCCCCAGGGCTCAGTACTGGGGCCGGTCCTGTTCAACATCTTCATTGATGATCTGGATGAGGGGATTGAGTGCACCCTCAGAAAGTTTGGAGATGACACCAAGTTGGGTGGAAGTGTTGATCTGCTGGAGGGTAGGAAGGCCCTGCAGAGGGATCTGGACAGGCTGGACCGATGGGCCGGGGCCAACTGTATGAGGTTCAACAAGGCTAAGTGCCAGGTCCTGCACTTGGGGCACAACAACCCCATGCAATACTACAGTCTGGGGGAGGAGGGGCTGGAGAGCTGCCTGGCAGAAAAGGACCTGGGGGTGTTGGTTGACAGCCGCCTGAACATGAGCCAGCAGTGTGCCCAGGTGGCCAAGAGGGCCAATGGCATCCTGGCCTGTATCAAGAATAGTGTGGCCAGCAGGACCATGGAGGTGATGGTGCCCCTGTATTCGGCACTGGTGAGGCCGCACCTCGAGTACTGGGTTCAGTTTTGGGCCCCTCACTACAAGAAGGACATTGAGGTGCTGGAGAGTGTCCAAAGAAGGGCAACGAAGTTGGTGAAGGGTCTAGAGCACAAGTCTTATGAGGAGCGGCTGAGGGAGCTGGGGTTGTTTAGTCTGGAGAAGAGGAGGCTGAGGGGAGACCTTACTGCTCTCTACAACTACCTGAAAGGAGGTTGTAGCAAGGTGGGGGTTGGTCTCTTCTCCCTGGTAACGAGTGATAGGACGAGAGGAAATGGCCTCAAGCTGCGCCAGGGGAGGTTTAGGTTAGACATTAGGAAAAACTTCACCGAGAGGGTGGTCAAGCATTGGAACAGGCTGCCCAGGGAAGTGGTTGAGTCTCCATCTCTGGAGGTACTTCAAGAACGGATAGATACGGTGCTCGAGGACATGGTATAGATGGATTTGGCAGTGTTAGGTTAATGGTTGGACTCGATGGTCTTAAGGGTCTTTTCCAACCTTGACAATTCTATGATTCTATGATTCTATCCTGGGTCTGTGCCACGGATAATCCCTGGGAATAAATCCCAGGGGTATTCCTTGTGCTGGAAATGCCTGGGATCATCTCTAGCCAAGAGATGGTTGCAAATATTTTGAGGAGGGGAAGTAAAAAATGGAGACATGTTTGTTTTTTTTTTACCAGAGCTTTCACTTTTCCTCTCTCTAAAGTACTCATTCATCAGCCCTTTTGTCTTTTCCCTGGGCAGGGTGTCCTGGTTGCAGGACTCGGGACCTTTGCTACGGTCCAAGAGTGATAACACAGCAAAGGAGTGGTGTTTTGCTGCTTGCAGATCCATCTTCCAGCTGGACATTGATGAGTTATGGCTGCGGGAGCTTGTGTTCCCCACAGGGATTATTCCTGGTGAGAAGGCAATGGCCACCCTCCGCTTTCCCCCTCCAGCTCTAGGGGATCATGGGTTGCATGCCCCCTGTTCCTTGCAAAGGGCTGGGAGAAGTAGACATTTGCTGCCAAAGGTTGGGGGACAGCTTGAGCTCCCCCAACACAAAGGACTCCCCAAGAGCTGATTCTATAAACGACCTTTTCGCTAGAATTTTGCTATGAATCTTGCATGGAAATTTGGCCTGCTGTGGCAGTGATGACGTTCCTCCTCCTTGCAGATGATGTCAAGATGGAGCTGCTGAACTACAAGCAACGATCATGAGCCACCTCCTTCCCGTGGCCTGTTGTGGATACCTGTGTGCAAGAGTGTCACCTGAGAGCAAGGGGACAGCCAGGTTCTTTTAGGGATATTTGGCAGAATGATTACGGCACTAAATTGTAGTTAAAATTCAGCTTTATTTTCTTAACAGGATACTATGATTAGCATAGCACCAAATTTATGATTAGAATAGCACAGGATTTCTACGAGCAGAATCAATGTAGTACAATTTATAAGTAGTGTAATAGAGAATTTATAATACAACTTAACTTATGATTTCTAATGACCTGGATCCTAACCTAACTTAACTTCTGATTTCTAATCACCTGGACCCTCTGCAGATTGGGTCAAATCTTAATACATGGTTTGCTGTGTCAACATAACGATCATAATCAAGACTCGAAAAGTGTGTAAAAGAATAGGAGTCACTCACTCAGACCTCAGAAGGAGCAGACCATGGTGGAGGCGTCCTTGGCCACTGGAGGGTCTCAGTGTCCTGCAGCAGTTCCAGTGCAAGGTCCCCGCTTAGGACTTGTAAATACTTGATTTGTAAGCAGTGCTCTGTCTCTAAAAACAAGGAAGCAGCAAGAGGACACAGGAGGAAAGGGGAGAAGGAAGACCACAGGAGGCAAGGAAAACAAAACAAAGAAAGGAGGAGACAACAGGATGAAACAAGAGGGAAGAGGAGGCAAGAAGAGGAGGAGGAAGAGGCAATAGGAGTCCAGAGAAGGAAATAGGAGAAGGAAAAACAGGAGGCAAGAGAAGGACAAAGCAGGACCCAGGAGGTAAGGAGGAGGAGGCGACAGGAGGCCACAGAAGGAGAAGGAGGAGGAGGCAACAGGAGG
>NW_028121141.1:0-42885 GCF_965183815.1 Platalea leucorodia
AAGCCCTGCGCAGAGCCCGACAAGCTGTCCTGAGGACGGAGGGACATCGCCAGCGAGCCGGGGCGTGCGGGCGCGCGACGAAGCCTGCGGGGGAAGGAGAGCTGTAGGCGAGGGGCTGGGCGGGGAGAGGTGCTCTGTGGCCGTCGCGCCCGAGACATGCGGCCTGGGGAGAAGCTGCTGCCTGTGTGTCTGCGTCGTCTGATGGGGCAAGAGATGCGCTCTTTATGGCGCTTGCTGCCTCTGCTGCTGCGTCTCTGTCAGGGACCTCTTCCCACGCTTCCTCCAGGTCCTGCAGAGCAGTGTCACTGGTTACGGGGCCAACAGGGGCAGGCCCCTGGCCCTCAGCCCCCGCTGCCAAGTCCCGGTTGCCCAGGATGGCCTGAGCAGTGCCCACGGCATCGGCACTATCGTCTGCTGCCTGGAGCATGGCCGCAGGCAAGGGAGGAGCCAACGGCTGTACATCGTCAGGTGCTGATGCGCGGGGAGGCTCGCCGTGCCCCTGCTCCCCAGGAGCTCTGGCCAGGCAACGAGCTGCTGGCTCTACGTCTGAGTCTGCTGACGGGGCAGGAGACGCGCGCTGAGGGTGGTCATCTGCCTCTCCTGCGGCATCTCTGGCCACGCTGCCGGGTGAGCCGGGCACCTTCTGGGGGCCTGCGTGTGGCTCCTGGCTGAGTCTCAGCAGACTGGGGCTGCTCCAGAGGGTATGGATGGAGACATCTTCCTCCAGCTGCCTCTGTCCTGGCAGGTCTTCAGAGGTTTTGTTGTCGTCCTCTTCCTCCAGCTCCTCCAGATGCTCCATCTTGATTTGCACGACCACAAGATGCTTCAGGGCATCCACAGGCTGTGCGCGCAGCGGCTTGCCGTGGACAAGTCGCACGGGGGGCAGACGATGGCCCTGCCTTGCCACCGGCTGTGCCCAGTGCCCTTTGCCGGTGCAGCTCCCCGGGGAAACTGGCGCGCGGGCCTCGCCAGCAGCCCTGGTGCCCCCCGGAGCATGGGCACGAGGTCTTGGCTGAGCCGCTGCGGCCTTGCCACCCCTGGCGGCCTGCACCTGGGCTGTTCTGGGAGGTGTCGCCAGACCAGCGGTGTGCGCAAGGCGGCCCTGTGCCGCCGCCTGCTGGCCGGCTCCCCAGCTTGCGGCTACCACGCGACTCAGGACCTCTGACACCAATGGCTGGACTGTGGACTCCAGAGCCGCGTCGCGGGTTGTGCAGCCGTGCGGGGCAGGCCCCCATCTCTCAGCTCTCGCTGCCACGCCCTGGTGACCCAGGATGCCCCGAGCAGGTGGGACAAGCTCTCGCTGGCCGCTGGCCGCAGGGCCCACGCCGTGTGCTCTGCCTCTCAGAGCAGATGCGGAGGTTGCTGCTGCTGGCAGAGCGGGCAGCTTGGTGACATTTGCAGATCCTGCCGCTGGAGCTGCAAGTGCGTAGCGGGGTGCAGCTGCCTGCATCGCTTCAAGCCTTGGGAGAGGCGGCAAGGCTGGCGTGGTCACTCTTTCTCCCCGTGTGACCCTGCTGCGGGGCAGTGCCTCCCAGCCCTCCAGCCTGTCCGTCTGCAAGAGAAGATGCGAGAAGGGCGGCTGCTGCCCTGCTGCCAGGGCCAGCTGGGGAGAGGGCTGGTCCCTGCGTGGCCCCCCCTCACCGGGTCTCGGGAGCACCCCCAGCATGCCCGGGCAGCCTGCCGGGCCTGGCACGGGGGCGGGGTCTCAGCTTGCTGGGGGCGCTGGTCGCACCTGTCCCCTCCGGCACCTCCCGCTTTTGCATCGGCACCTCCCAGCGCCTGGGAGGCGGTCGAGCCTGTCTCCCTCAAGGTCCCTACCTGTGTGCGACGGCTGCAAGTGCTCTGTGAGCTCGCTGGGCAGGGGAGTGGTGGCAGCCGGTCCCCATGGAGGGCCGAGGCTGTGGTGCGGCTGCGCTGCGGCGCTGCCTGCGGCTGCCTGCAGCGCACCTGTGGGGAGAAGGAGGAGGGGCGGGATGGAGGCGGCTGTGTCGGCACAGCGGCCCCCGCAGCACCGGCAAGCCCGGCCTCGGCTTCAAGGCAGCTCCTGGCTACTCCAGCCAGGCTGAACTCGGCTCTGCGCTGCTCTCTGCCTCTGGGGCATTGCTGCGGGGCCGCGTGGGCTGCGGCCATCCCGGAGCCTGCCCTGCCCCAGAGAAACCCCTGCGGCGCGGCATGGCTGTGCCTGGGCCGGCGACGCTCAGGGCTGTCTGTCTCGCTCCCGGCTGTCCCTGTGTCCCGCCGCCCCCCGCCTCTCCCGCCAGCCCCATCCCTCACTTGGCGGTCCTCCTGCAGGCGCCGCAGCCCCTTGTCGGGCTGGGAGCGAGCGTTCGCCTCGTGCTTCTCGGGCATCTCCGGGCTCGTCTGTTGGACGCCTGCCACGGGCACCCAGCGCAGCTGCTGCCTCCTGGCGGGGCCGCTCTCCTGGGAGTGGGCACCCTAGGGCCCTGGCCCCATAAGAGCCTCCACGGCTGCCGTGCGGACCCCCCCGTCACAATGGCCTCTGGGCACGATGCCGCCCCTGGTCACAAAGGCCTGGCGGTCACCGTGGAGATGCCCACGCCCCGTTTGACCGCAGCCCCCTGGGCACATGGACAGAGCATGGTCCTCTGTTCGTTTAGCAGCTCTCAGTGTCACCGGGAGGGCCTTTATCCCCAGGACGACCACTAGTGAGGCTGAATGTACACGTGTAGGCAAGGTGTAGCCCGCCAGCAGCTGGGCTCAGACACTCAGCCTCCCCTCTTCTACTTAACAGAGAGACAGGGGGATTGTCGGAGCGTAGCTCGATAGATGTTGCTCGTCTATTAAAAGTTTAAATATAAACAGGATGTCTTTTGAAATGCCAGTAGTAGTTGATTTTGGATTCTTTGATGTGAACTAACCAAGGACACCAGGGAAACAGTGGACAACATACCTGTCCTTTCTATGCACTGTCCTGACTATAAGACTAAAAATCACCCCCCCTCCCCCGGCTACTGTGGGACCCTCCTCTGATTAAGGGGACCCCTACTCTCTGAGCATGCTCTCTAAAGATGTATTTATCTTCTTACCAAGTTAGGAATGCATATTAACCTATACCAATCAGGCAGCAAAAAGGCTATGTAACGGATTACGTCTGTTATGTTTGTACTGTATAAAAAAAGGGCTGCTGGCAGAAATCTCGTGTGCTTGAGTTGTGGGAAACCACCGAGCGCCCAGGCTTGCGCAAACCTGAAATAAATCAGTCTCCCCACTTGCTGGCCCCTGCAGGTAGGAGCCGCCAAGGCCACAGCCCTTGTCTGCTTGCTGGTACAGACCGTCCCACGGCCCCCGAGCCGGCCGGGACTGCCCCCGGTCCCGTAGCTGACCCTCCGTGCTCTCACCACCAGAGACAGCCAGGGTCTCTCACACGCAGGGCTGGCCGTCGGACACCCACTCACCCCCTTGCTCCCAGGCCACGTCACCTGCTCACCGCCTCTGCGGCTTGATCTTCGCTGGCCATCACACTCACTCCCACACCCGCACTCGCTCCAGTCGCTGCCCCAGGGACACGGGGACCCTCGGCGCCGTGGTCTGACCCCAGCTGCTGCACTCACCCCCCCGCACACACGCGTGCACACAGGACAGAGAGCCCTCACCTAGGACAGAGCCAGGAAGGAGTTTAATAGGGAGACAGGCCAGGCTGCGCTGGTCAGGTGCAGGGCATGGCCAGGCAAGCCCATTGGCAAGGTGCTGGCAGCCGGGCGCCGCTGCTCTCACGGTCCCGTGAGGCAGCTCAGCGGAAAGCCCTGCGCAGAGCCCGACAAGCTGTCCTGAGGACGGAGGGACATCGCCAGCGAGCCGGGGCGTGCGGGCGCGCGACGAAGCCTGCGGGGGAAGGAGAGCTGTAGGCGAGGGGCTGGGCGGGGAGAGGTGCTCTGTGGCCGTCGCGCCCGAGACATGCGGCCTGGGGAGAAGCTGCTGCCTGTGTGTCTGCGTCGTCTGATGGGGCAAGAGATGCGCTCTTTATGGCGCTTGCTGCCTCTGCTGCTGCGTCTCTGTCAGGGACCTCTTCCCACGCTTCCTCCAGGTCCTGCAGAGCAGTGTCACTGGTTACGGGGCCAACAGGGGCAGGCCCCTGGCCCTCAGCCCCCGCTGCCAAGTCCCGGTTGCCCAGGATGGCCTGAGCAGTGCCCACGGCATCGGCACTATCGTCTGCTGCCTGGAGCATGGCCGCAGGCAAGGGAGGAGCCAACGGCTGTACATCGTCAGGTGCTGATGCGCGGGGAGGCTCGCCGTGCCCCTGCTCCCCAGGAGCTCTGGCCAGGCAACGAGCTGCTGGCTCTACGTCTGAGTCTGCTGACGGGGCAGGAGACGCGCGCTGAGGGTGGTCATCTGCCTCTCCTGCGGCATCTCTGGCCACGCTGCTGGGTGAGCCGGCCACCTTCTGGGGGCCTGCGTGTGGCTCCTGGCTGAGTCTCAGCAGACTGGGGCTGCTCCAGAGGGTATGGATGGAGACATCTTCCTCCAGCTGCCTCTGTCCTGGCAGGTCTTCAGAGGTTTTGTTGTCGTCCTCTTCCTCCAGCTCCTCCAGATGCTCCATCTTGATTTGCACGACCACAAGATGCTTCAGGGCATCCACAGGCTGTGCGCGCAGCGGCTTGCCGTGGACAAGTCGCACGGGGGGCAGACGATGGCCCTGCCTTGCCACCGGCTGTGCCCAGTGCCCTTTGCCGGTGCAGCTCCCCGGGGAAACTGGCGCGCGGGCCTCGCCAGCAGCCCTGGTGCCCCCCGGAGCATGGGCACGAGGTCTTGGCTGAGCCGCTGCGGCCTTGCCACCCCTGGCGGCCTGCACCTGGGCTGTTCTGGGAGGTGTCGCCAGACCAGCGGTGTGCGCAAGGTGGCCCTGTGCCGCCGGCTGCTGGCCGGCTCCCCAGCTTGCGGCTACCACGCGACTCAGGACCTCTGACACCAATGGCTGGACTGTGGACTCCAGAGCCGCGTCGCGGGTTGTGCAGCCGTGCGGGGCAGGCCCCCATCTCTCAGCTCTCGCTGCCACGCCCTGGTGACCCAGGATGCCCCGAGCAGGTGGGACAAGCTCTCGCTGGCCGCTGGCCGCAGGGCCCACGCCGTGTGCTCTGCCTCTCAGAGCAGATGCGGAGGTTGCTGCTGCTGGCAGAGCGGGCAGCTTGGTGACATTTGCAGATCCTGCCGCTGGAGCTGCAAGTGCGTAGCGGGGTGCGGCTGCCTGCATCGCTTCAAGCCTTGGGAGAGGCGGCAAGGCTGGCGTGGTCACTCTTTCTCCCCGTGTGACCCTGCTGCGGGGCAGTGCCTCCCAGCCCTCCAGCCTGTCCGTCTGCAAGAGAAGATGCGAGAAGGGCGGCTGCTGCCCTGCTGCCAGGGCCAGCTGGGGAGAGGGCTGGTCCCTGCGTGGCCCCCCCTCACCGGGTCTCGGGAGCACCCCCAGCATGCCCGGGCAGCCTGCCGGGCCTGGCACGGGGGCGGGGTCTCAGCTTGCTGGGGGCGCTGGTCGCACCTGTCCCCTCCGGCACCTCCCGCTTTTGCATCGGCACCTCCCAGCGCCTGGGAGGCGGTCGAGCCTGTCTCCCTCAAGGTCCCTACCTGTGTGCGACGGCTGCAAGTGCTCTGTGAGCTCGCTGGGCAGGGGAGTGGTGGCAGCCGGTCCCCATGGAGGGCCGAGGCTGTGGTGCGGCTGCGCTGCGGCGCTGCCTGCGGCTGCCTGCAGCGCACCTGTGGGGAGAAGGAGGAGGGGCGGGATGGAGGCGGCTGTGTCGGCACAGCGGCCCCCGCAGCACCGGCAAGCCCGGCCTCGGCTTCAAGGCAGCTCCTGGCTACTCCAGCCAGGCTGAACTCGGCTCTGCGCTGCTCTCTGCCTCTGGGGCATTGCTGCGGGGCCGCGTGGGCTGCGGCCATCCCGGAGCCTGCCCTGCCCCAGAGAAACCCCTGCGGCGCGGCATGGCTGTGCCTGGGCCGGCGACGCTCAGGGCTGTCTGTCTCGCTCCCGGCTGTCCCTGTGTCCCGCCGCCCCCCGCCTCTCCCGCCAGCCCCATCCCTCACTTGGCGGTCCTCCTGCAGGCGCCTCAGCCCCTTGTCGGGCCGGGAGCGAGCGTTCGCCTCATGCTTCTCGGGCATCTCCGGGCTCGTCTGTTGGACGCCTGCCACGGGCACCCAGCGCAGCTGCTGCCTCCTGGCGGGGCCGCTCTCCTGGGAGTGGGCACCCTAGGGCCCTGGCCCCATAAGAGCCTCCACGGCTGCCGTGCGGACCCCCCCGTCACAATGGCCTCTGGGCACGATGCCGCCCCTGGTCACAAAGGCCTGGCGGTCACCGTGGAGATGCCCACGCCCCGTTTGACCGCAGCCCCCTGGGCACATGGACAGCGCATGGTCCTCTGTTCGTTTAGCAGCTCTCAGTGTCACCGGGAGGGCCTTTATCCCCAGGACGACCACTAGTGAGGCTGAATGTACACGTGTAGGCAAGGTGTAGCCCGCCAGCAGCTGGGCTCAGACACTCAGCCTCCCCTCTTCTACTTAACAGAGAGACAGGTGGATTGTCGGAGCGTAGCTCGATAGATGTTGCTCGTCTATTAAAAGTTTAAATATAAACAGGATGTCTTTTGAAATGCCAGTAGTAGTTGATTTTGGATTCTTTGATGTGAACTAACCAAGGACACCAGGGAAACAGTGGACAACATACCTGTCCTTTCTATGCACTCTCCTGACTAGAAGACTAAAAATCACCCCCCCCGGCTACTGTGGGACCCTCCTCTGATTAAGGGGACCCCTACTCTCTGAGCATGCTCTCTAAAGATGTATTTATCTTCTTACCAAGTTAGGAATGCATATTAACCTATACCAATCAGGCAGCAAAAAGGCTATGTAACGGATTACGTCTGTTATGTTTGTACTGTATAAAAAAAACGGCTGTTGGCAGAAATCTCGTGTGCTTGAGTTGTGGGAAACCACCGAGCGCCCAGGCTTGCGCAAACCTGAAATAAATCAGTCTCCCCACTTGCTGGCCCCTGCAGGTAGGAGCCGCCAAGGCCACAGCCCTTGTCTGCTTGCTGGTACAGACCGTCCCACGGCCCCCGAGCCGGCCGGGACTGCCCCCGGTCCCGTAGCTGACCCTCCGTGCTCTCACCACCAGAGACAGCCAGGGTCTCTCACACGCAGGGCTGGCCGTCGGACACCCACTCACCCCCTTGCTCCCAGGCCACGTCACCTGCTCACCGCCTCTGCGGCTTGATCTTCGCTGGCCATCACACTCACTCCCACACCCGCACTCGCTCCAGTCGCTGCCCCAGGGACACGGGGACCCTCGGCGCCGTGGTCTGACCCCAGCTGCTGCACTCACCCCCCCGCGCACACGCGTGCACACAGGACAGAGAGCCCTCACCTAGGACAGAGCCAGGAAGGAGTTTAATAGGGAGACAGGCCAGGCTGCGCTGGTCAGGTGCAGGGCATGGCCAGGCAAGCCCATTGGCAAGGTGCTGGCAGCCGGGCGCCGCTGCTCTCACGGTCCCGTGAGGCAGCTCAGCGGAAAGCCCTGCGCAGAGCCCGACAAGCTGTCCTGAGGACGGAGGGACATCGCCAGCGAGCCGGGGCGTGCGGGCGCGCGACGAAGCCTGCGGGGGAAGGAGAGCTGTAGGCGAGGGGCTGGGCGGGGAGAGGTGCTCTGTGGCCGTCGCGCCCGAGACATGCGGCCTGGGGAGAAGCTGCTGCCTGTGTGTCTGCGTCGTCTGATGGGGCAAGAGATGCGCTCTTTATGGCGCTTGCTGCCTCTGCTGCTGCGTCTCTGTCAGGGACCTCTTCCCACGCTTCCTCCAGGTCCTGCAGAGCAGTGTCACTGGTTACGGGGCCAACAGGGGCAGGCCCCTGGCCCTCAGCCCCCGCTGCCAAGTCCCGGTTGCCCAGGATGGCCTGAGCAGTGCCCACGGCATCGGCACTATCGTCTGCTGCCTGGAGCATGGCCGCAGGCAAGGGAGGAGCCAACGGCTGTACATCGTCAGGTGCTGATGCGCGGGGAGGCTCGCCGTGCCCCTGCTCCCCAGGAGCTCTGGCCAGGCAACGAGCTGCTGGCTCTACGTCTGAGTCTGCTGACGGGGCAGGAGACGCGCGCTGAGGGTGGTCATCTGCCTCTCCTGCGGCATCTCTGGCCACGCTGCCGGGTGAGCCGGCCACCTTCTGGGGGCCTGCGTGTGGCTCCTGGCTGAGTCTCAGCAGACTGGGGCTGCTCCAGAGGGTATGGATGGAGACATCTTCCTCCAGCTGCCTCTGTCCTGGCAGGTCTTCAGAGGTTTTGTTGTCGTCCTCTTCCTCCAGCTCCTCCAGATGCTCCATCTTGATTTGCACGACCACAAGATGCTTCAGGGCATCCACAGGCTGTGCGCGCAGCGGCTTGCCGTGGACAAGTCGCACGGGGGGCAGACGATGGCCCTGCCTTGCCACCGGCTGTGCCCAGTGCCCTTTGCCGGTGCAGCTCCCCGGGGAAACTGGCGCGCGGGCCTCGCCAGCAGCCCTGGTGCCCCCCGGAGCATGGGCACGAGGTCTTGGCTGAGCCGCTGCGGCCTTGCCACCCCTGGCGGCCTGCACCTGGGCTGTTCTGGGAGGTGTCGCCAGACCAGCGGTGTGCGCAAGGCGGCCCTGTGCCGCCGGCTGCTGGCCGGCTCCCCAGCTTGCGGCTACCACGCGACTCAGGACCTCTGACACCAATGGCTGGACTGTGGACTCCAGAGCCGCGTCGCGGGTTGTGCAGCCGTGCGGGGCAGGCCCCCATCTCTCAGCTCTCGCTGCCACGCCCTGGTGACCCAGGATGCCCCGAGCAGGTGGGACAAGCTCTCGCTGGCCGCTGGCCGCAGGGCCCACGCCGTGTGCTCTGCCTCTCAGAGCAGATGCGGAGGTTGCTGCTGCTGGCAGAGCGGGCAGCTTGGTGACATTTGCAGATCCTGCCGCTGGAGCTGCAAGTGCGTAGCGGGGTGCAGCTGCCTGCATCGCTTCAAGCCTTGGGAGAGGCGGCAAGGCTGGCGTGGTCACTCTTTCTCCCCGTGTGACCCTGCTGCGGGGCAGTGCCTCCCAGCCCTCCAGCCTGTCCGTCTGCAAGAGAAGATGCGAGAAGGGCGGCTGCTGCCCTGCTGCCAGGGCCAGCTGGGGAGAGGGCTGGTCCCTGCGTGGCCCCCCCTCACCGGGTCTCGGGAGCACCCCCAGCATGCCCGGGCAGCCTGCCGGGCCTGGCACGGGGGCGGGGTCTCAGCTTGCTGGGGGCGCTGGTCGCACCTGTCCCCTCCGGCACCTCCCGCTTTTGCATCGGCACCTGCCAGCGCCGGGGAGGCGGTCGAGCCTGTCTCCCTCAAGGTCCCTACCTGTGTGCGACGGCTGCAAGTGCTCTGTGAGCTCGCTGGGCAGGGGAGTGGTGGCAGCCGGTCCCCATGGAGGGCCGAGGCTGTGGTGCGGCTGCGCTGCGGCGCTGCCTGCGGCTGCCTGCAGCGCACCTGTGGGGAGAAGGAGGAGGGGCGGGATGGAGGCGGCTGTGTCGGCACAGCGGCCCCCGCAGCACCGGCAAGCCCGGCCTCGGCTTCAAGGCAGCTCCTGGCTACTCCAGCCAGGCTGAACTCGGCTCTGCGCTGCTCTCTGCCTCTGGGGCATTGCTGCGGGGCCGCGTGGGCTGCGGCCATCCCGGAGCCTGCCCTGCCCCAGAGAAACCCCTGCGGCGCGGCATGGCTGTGCCTGGGCCGGCGACGCTCAGGGCTGTCTGTCTCGCTCCCGGCTGTCCCTGTGTCCCGCCGCCCCCCGCCTCTCCCGCCAGCCCCATCCCTCACTTGGCGGTCCTCCTGCAGGCGCCTCAGCCCCTTGTCGGGCCGGGAGCGAGCGTTCGCCTCGTGCTTCTCGGGCATCTCCGGGCTCGTCTGTTGGACGCCTGCCACGGGCACCCAGCGCAGCTGCTGCCTCCTGGCGGGGCCGCTCTCCTGGGAGTGGGCACCCTAGGGCCCTGGCCCCATAAGAGCCTCCACGGCTGCCGTGCGGACCCCCCCGTCACAATGGCCTCTGGGCACGATGCCGCCCCTGGTCACAAAGGCCTGGCGGTCACCGTGGAGATGCCCACGCCCCGTTTGACCGCAGCCCCCTGGGCACATGGACAGCGCATGGTCCTCTGTTCGTTTAGCAGCTCTCAGTGTCACCGGGAGGGCCTTTATCCCCAGGACGACCACTAGTGAGGCTGAATGTACACGTGTAGGCAAGGTGTAGCCCGCCAGCAGCTGGGCTCAGACACTCAGCCTCCCCTCTTCTACTTAACAGAGAGACAGGTGGATTGTCGGAGCGTAGCTCGATAGATGTTGCTCGTCTATTAAAAGTTTAAATATAAACAGGATGTCTTTTGAAATGCCAGTAGTAGTTGATTTTGGATTCTTTGATGTGAACTAACCAAGGACACCAGGGAAACAGTGGACAACATACCTGTCCTTTCTATGCACTCTCCTGACTAGAAGACTAAAAATCACCCCCCCCGGCTACTGTGGGACCCTCCTCTGATTAAGGGGACCCCTACTCTCTGAGCATGCTCTCTAAAGATGTATTTATCTTCTTACCAAGTTAGGAATGCATATTAACCTATACCAATCAGGCAGCAAAAAGGCTATGTAACGGATTACGTCTGTTATGTTTGTACTGTATAAAAAAAACGGCTGTTGGCAGAAATCTCGTGTGCTTGAGTTGTGGGAAACCACCGAGCGCCCAGGCTTGCGCAAACCTGAAATAAATCAGTCTCCCCACTTGCTGGCCCCTGCAGGTAGGAGCCGCCAAGGCCACAGCCCTTGTCTGCTTGCTGGTACAGACCGTCCCACGGCCCCCGAGCCGGCCGGGACTGCCCCCGGTCCCGTAGCTGACCCTCCGTGCTCTCACCACCAGAGACAGCCAGGGTCTCTCACACGCAGGGCTGGCCGTCGGACACCCACTCACCCCCTTGCTCCCAGGCCACGTCACCTGCTCACCGCCTCTGCGGCTTGATCTTCGCTGGCCATCACACTCACTCCCACACCCGCACTCGCTCCAGTCGCTGCCCCAGGGACACGGGGACCCTCGGCGCCGTGGTCTGACCCCAGCTGCTGCACTCACCCCCCCGCGCACACGCGTGCACACAGGACAGAGAGCCCTCACCTAGGACAGAGCCAGGAAGGAGTTTAATAGGGAGACAGGCCAGGCTGCGCTGGTCAGGTGCAGGGCATGGCCAGGCAAGCCCATTGGCAAGGTGCTGGCAGCCGGGCGCCGCTGCTCTCACGGTCCCGTGAGGCAGCTCAGCGGAAAGCCCTGCGCAGAGCCCGACAAGCTGTCCTGAGGACGGAGGGACATCGCCAGCGAGCCGGGGCGTGCGGGCGCGCGACGAAGCCTGCGGGGGAAGGAGAGCTGTAGGCGAGGGGCTGGGCGGGGAGAGGTGCTCTGTGGCCGTCGCGCCCGAGACATGCGGCCTGGGGAGAAGCTGCTGCCTGTGTGTCTGCGTCGTCTGATGGGGCAAGAGATGCGCTCTTTATGGCGCTTGCTGCCTCTGCTGCTGCGTCTCTGTCAGGGACCTCTTCCCACGCTTCCTCCAGGTCCTGCAGAGCAGTGTCACTGGTTACGGGGCCAACAGGGGCAGGCCCCTGGCCCTCAGCCCCCGCTGCCAAGTCCCGGTTGCCCAGGATGGCCTGAGCAGTGCCCACGGCATCGGCACTATCGTCTGCTGCCTGGAGCATGGCCGCAGGCAAGGGAGGAGCCAACGGCTGTACATCGTCAGGTGCTGATGCGCGGGGAGGCTCGCCGTACCCCTGCTCCCCAGGAGCTCTGGCCAGGCAACGAGCTGCTGGCTCTACGTCTGAGTCTGCTGACGGGGCAGGAGACGCGCGCTGAGGGTGGTCATCTGCCTCTCCTGCGGCATCTCTGGCCACGCTGCCGGGTGAGCCGGCCACCTTCTGGGGGCCTGCGTGTGGCTCCTGGCTGAGTCTCAGCAGACTGGGGCTGCTCCAGAGGGTATGGATGGAGACATCTTCCTCCAGCTGCCTCTGTCCTGGCAGGTCTTCAGAGGTTTTGTTGTCGTCCTCTTCCTCCAGCTCCTCCAGATGCTCCATCTTGATTTGCACGACCACAAGATGCTTCAGGGCATCCACAGGCTGTGCGCGCAGCGGCTTGCCGTGGACAAGTCGCACGGGGGGCAGACGATGGCCCTGCCTTGCCACCGGCTGTGCCCAGTGCCCTTTGCCGGTGCAGCTCCCCGGGGAAACTGGCGCGCGGGCCTCGCCAGCAGCCCTGGTGCCCCCCGGAGCATGGGCACGAGGTCTTGGCTGAGCCGCTGCGGCCTTGCCACCCCTGGCGGCCTGCACCTGGGCTGTTCTGGGAGGTGTCGCCAGACCAGCGGTGTGCGCAAGGTGGCCCTGTGCCGCCGGCTGCTGGCCGGCTCCCCAGCTTGCGGCTACCACGCGACTCAGGACCTCTGACACCAATGGCTGGACTGTGGACTCCAGAGCCGCGTCGCGGGTTGTGCAGCCGTGCGGGGCAGGCCCCCATCTCTCAGCTCTCGCTGCCACGCCCTGGTGACCCAGGATGCCCCGAGCAGGTGGGACAAGCTCTCGCTGGCCGCTGGCCGCAGGGCCCACGCCGTGTGCTCTGCCTCTCAGAGCAGATGCGGAGGTTGCTGCTGCTGGCAGAGCGGGCAGCTTGGTGACATTTGCAGATCCTGCCGCTGGAGCTGCAAGTGCGTAGCGGGGTGCGGCTGCCTGCATCGCTTCAAGCCTTGGGAGAGGCGGCAAGGCTGGCGTGGTCACTCTTTCTCCCCGTGTGACCCTGCTGCGGGGCAGTGCCTCCCAGCCCTCCAGCCTGTCCGTCTGCAAGAGAAGATGCGAGAAGGGCGGCTGCTGCCCTGCTGCCAGGGCCAGCTGGGGAGAGGGCTGGTCCCTGCGTGGCCCCCCCTCACCGGGTCTCGGGAGCACCCCCAGCATGCCCGGGCAGCCTGCCGGGCCTGGCACGGGGGCGGGGTCTCAGCTTGCTGGGGGCGCTGGTCGCACCTGTCCCCTCCGGCACCTCCCGCTTTTGCATCGGCACCTCCCAGCGCCTGGGAGGCGGTCGAGCCTGTCTCCCTCAAGGTCCCTACCTGTGTGCGACGGCTGCAAGTGCTCTGTGAGCTCGCTGGGCAGGGGAGTGGTGGCAGCCGGTCCCCATGGAGGGCCGAGGCTGTGGTGCGGCTGCGCTGCGGCGCTGCCTGCGGCTGCCTGCAGCGCACCTGTGGGGAGAAGGAGGAGGGGCGGGATGGAGGCGGCTGTGTCGGCACAGCGGCCCCCGCAGCACCGGCAAGCCCGGCCTCGGCTTCAAGGCAGCTCCTGGCTACTCCAGCCAGGCTGAACTCGGCTCTGCGCTGCTCTCTGCCTCTGGGGCATTGCTGCGGGGCCGCGTGGGCTGCGGCCATCCCGGAGCCTGCCCTGCCCCAGAGAAACCCCTGCGGCGCGGCATGGCTGTGCCTGGGCCGGCGACGCTCAGGGCTGTCTGTCTCGCTCCCGGCTGTCCCTGTGTCCCGCCGCCCCCCGCCTCTCCCGCCAGCCCCATCCCTCACTTGGCGGTCCTCCTGCAGGCGCCTCAGCCCCTTGTCGGGCCGGGAGCGAGCGTTCGCCTCGTGCTTCTCGGGCATCTCCGGGCTCGTCTGTTGGACGCCTGCCACGGGCACCCAGCGCAGCTGCTGCCTCCTGGCGGGGCCGCTCTCCTGGGAGTGGGCACCCTAGGGCCCTGGCCCCATAAGAGCCTCCACGGCTGCCGTGCGGACCCCCCCGTCACAATGGCCTCTGGGCACGATGCCGCCCCTGGTCACAAAGGCCTGGCGGTCACCGTGGAGATGCCCACGCCCCGTTTGACCGCAGCCCCCTGGGCACATGGACAGCGCATGGTCCTCTGTTCGTTTAGCAGCTCTCAGTGTCACCGGGAGGGCCTTTATCCCCAGGACGACCACTAGTGAGGCTGAATGTACACGTGTAGGCAAGGTGTAGCCCGCCAGCAGCTGGGCTCAGACACTCAGCCTCCCCTCTTCTACTTAACAGAGAGACAGGTGGATTGTCGGAGCGTAGCTCGATAGATGTTGCTCGTCTATTAAAAGTTTAAATATAAAGAGGATGTCTTTTGAAATGCCAGTAGTAGTTGATTTTGGATTCTTTGATGTGAACTAACCAAGGACACCAGGGAAACAGTGGACAACATACCTGTCCTTTCTATGCACTCTCCTGACTATAAGACTAAAAATCACCCCCCCCGGCTACTGTGGGACCCTCCTCTGATTAAGGGGACCCCTACTCTCTGAGCATGCTCTCTAAAGATGTACTTATCTTCTTACCAAGTTAGGAATGCATATTAACCTATAGCAATCAGGCAGCAAAAAGGCTATGTAACGGATTACGTCTGTTATGTTTGTACTGTATAAAAAAAACGGCTGTTGGCAGAAATCTCGTGTGCTTGAGTTGTGGGAAACCACCGAGCGCCCAGGCTTGCGCAAACCTGAAATAAATCAGTCTCCCCACTTGCTGGCCCCTGCAGGTAGGAGCCGCCAAGGCCACAGCCCTTGTCTGCTTGCTGGTACAGACCGTCCCACGGCCCCCGAGCCGGCCGGGACTGCCCCCGGTCCCGTAGCTGACCCTCCGTGCTCTCACCACCAGAGACAGCCAGGGTCTCTCACACGCAGGGCTGGCCGTCGGACACCCACTCACCCCCTTGCTCCCAGGCCACGTCACCTGCTCACCGCCTCTGCGGCTTGATCTTCGCTGGCCATCACACTCACTCCCACACCCGCACTCGCTCCAGTCGCTGCCCCAGGGACACGGGGACCCTCGGCGCCGTGGTCTGACCCCAGCTGCTGCACTCACCCCCCCGCGCACACGCGTGCAGACAGGACAGAGAGCCCTCACCTAGGACAGAGCCAGGAAGGACTTTAATAGGGAGACAGGCCAGGCTGCGCTGGTCAGGTGCAGGGCATGGCCAGGCAAGCCCATTGGCAAGGTGCTGGCAGCCGGGCGCCGCTGCTCTCACGGTCCCGTGAGGCAGCTCAGCGGAAAGCCCTGCGCAGAGCCCGACAAGCTGTCCTGAGGACGGAGGGACATCGCCAGCGAGCCGGGGCGTGCGGGCGCGCGACGAAGCCTGCGGGGGAAGGAGAGCTGTAGGCGAGGGGCTGGGCGGGGAGAGGTGCTCTGTGGCCGTCGCGCCCGAGACATGCGGCCTGGGGAGAAGCTGCTGCCTGTGTGTCTGCGTCGTCTGATGGGGCAAGAGATGCGCTCTTTATGGCGCTTGCTGCCTCTGCTGCTGCGTCTCTGTCAGGGACCTCTTCCCACGCTTCCTCCAGGTCCTGCAGAGCAGTGTCACTGGTTACGGGGCCAACAGGGGCAGGCCCCTGGCCCTCAGCCCCCGCTGCCAAGTCCCGGTTGCCCAGGATGGCCTGAGCAGTGCCCACGGCATCGGCACTATCGTCTGCTGCCTGGAGCATGGCCGCAGGCAAGGGAGGAGCCAACGGCTGTACATCGTCAGGTGCTGATGCGCGGGGAGGCTCGCCGTACCCCTGCTCCCCAGGAGCTCTGGCCAGGCAACGAGCTGCTGGCTCTACGTCTGAGTCTGCTGACGGGGCAGGAGACGCGCGCTGAGGGTGGTCATCTGCCTCTCCTGCGGCATCTCTGGCCACGCTGCCGGGTGAGCCGGCCACCTTCTGGGGGCCTGCGTGTGGCTCCTGGCTGAGTCTCAGCAGACTGGGGCTGCTCCAGAGGGTATGGATGGAGACATCTTCCTCCAGCTGCCTCTGTCCTGGCAGGTCTTCAGAGGTTTTGTTGTCGTCCTCTTCCTCCAGCTCCTCCAGATGCTCCATCTTGATTTGCACGACCACAAGATGCTTCAGGGCATCCACAGGCTGTGCGCGCAGCGGCTTGCCGTGGACAAGTCGCACGGGGGGCAGACGATGGCCCTGCCTTGCCACCGGCTGTGCCCAGTGCCCTTTGCCGGTGCAGCTCCCCGGGGAAACTGGCGCGCGGGCCTCGCCAGCAGCCCTGGTGCCCCCCGGAGCATGGGCACGAGGTCTTGGCTGAGCCGCTGCGGCCTTGCCACCCCTGGCGGCCTGCACCTGGGCTGTTCTGGGAGGTGTCGCCAGACCAGCGGTGTGCGCAAGGTGGCCCTGTGCCGCCGGCTGCTGGCCGGCTCCCCAGCTTGCGGCTACCACGCGACTCAGGACCTCTGACACCAATGGCTGGACTGTGGACTCCAGAGCCGCGTCGCGGGTTGTGCAGCCGTGCGGGGCAGGCCCCCATCTCTCAGCTCTCGCTGCCACGCCCTGGTGACCCAGGATGCCCCGAGCAGGTGGGACAAGCTCTCGCTGGCCGCTGGCCGCAGGGCCCACGCCGTGTGCTCTGCCTCTCAGAGCAGATGCGGAGGTTGCTGCTGCTGGCAGAGCGGGCAGCTTGGTGACATTTGCAGATCCTGCCGCTGGAGCTGCAAGTGCGTAGCGGGGTGCGGCTGCCTGCATCGCTTCAAGCCTTGGGAGAGGCGGCAAGGCTGGCGTGGTCACTCTTTCTCCCCGTGTGACCCTGCTGCGGGGCAGTGCCTCCCAGCCCTCCAGCCTGTCCGTCTGCAAGAGAAGATGCGAGAAGGGCGGCTGCTGCCCTGCTGCCAGGGCCAGCTGGGGAGAGGGCTGGTCCCTGCGTGGCCCCCCCTCACCGGGTCTCGGGAGCACCCCCAGCATGCCCGGGCAGCCTGCCGGGCCTGGCACGGGGGCGGGGTCTCAGCTTGCTGGGGGGCTGGTCGCACCTGTCCCCTCCGGCACCTCCCGCTTTTGCATCGGCACCTGCCAGCGCCGGGGAGGCGGTCGAGCCTGTCTCCCTCAAGGTCCCTACCTGTGTGCGACGGCTGCAAGTGCTCTGTGAGCTCGCTGGGCAGGGGAGTGGTGGCAGCCGGTCCCCATGGAGGGCCGAGGCTGTGGTGCGGCTGCGCTGCGGCGCTGCCTGCGGCTGCCTGCAGCGCACCTGTGGGGAGAAGGAGGAGGGGCGGGATGGAGGCGGCTGTGTCGGCACAGCGGCCCCCGCAGCACCGGCAAGCCCGGCCTCGGCTTCAAGGCAGCTCCTGGCTACTCCAGCCAGGCTGAACTCGGCTCTGCGCTGCTCTCTGCCTCTGGGGCATTGCTGCGGGGCCGCGTGGGCTGCGGCCATCCCGGAGCCTGCCCTGCCCCAGAGAAACCCCTGCGGCGCGGCATGGCTGTGCCTGGGCCGGCGACGCTCAGGGCTGTCTGTCTCGCTCCCGGCTGTCCCTGTGTCCCGCCGCCCCCCGCCTCTCCCGCCAGCCCCATCCCTCACTTGGCGGTCCTCCTGCAGGCGCCGCAGCCCCTTGTCGGGCTGGGAGCGAGCGTTCGCCTCGTGCTTCTCGGGCATCTCCGGGCTCGTCTGTTGGACGCCTGCCACGGGCACCCAGCGCAGCTGCTGCCTCCTGGCGGGGCCGCTCTCCTGGGAGTGGGCACCCTAGGGCCCTGGCCCCATAAGAGCCTCCACGGCTGCCGTGCGGACCCCCCCGTCACAATGGCCTCTGGGCACGATGCCGCCCCTGGTCACAAAGGCCTGGCGGTCACCGTGGAGATGCCCACGCCCCGTTTGACCGCAGCCCCCTGGGCACATGGACAGAGCATGGTCCTCTGTTCGTTTAGCAGCTCTCAGTGTCACCGGGAGGGCCTTTATCCCCAGGACGACCACTAGTGAGGCTGAATGTACACGTGTAGGCAAGGTGTAGCCCGCCAGCAGCTGGGCTCAGACACTCAGCCTCCCCTCTTCTACTTAACAGAGAGACAGGGGGATTGTCGGAGCGTAGCTCGATAGATGTTGCTCGTCTATTAAAAGTTTAAATATAAACAGGATGTCTTTTGAAATGCCAGTAGTAGTTGATTTTGGATTCTTTGATGTGAACTAACCAAGGACACCAGGGAAACAGTGGACAACATACCTGTCCTTTCTATGCACTCTCCTGACTATAAGACTAAAAATCACCCCCCCTCCCCCGGCTACTGTGGGACCCTCCTCTGATTAAGGGGACCCCTACTCTCTGAGCATGCTCTCTAAAGATGTATTTATCTTCTTACCAAGTTAGGAATGCATATTAACCTATAGCAATCAGGCAGCAAAAAGGCTATGTAACGGATTACGTCTGTTATGTTTGTACTGTATAAAAAAAGGGCTGCTGGCAGAAATCTCGTGTGCTTGAGTTGTGGGAAACCACCGAGCGCCCAGGCTTGCGCAAACCTGAAATAAATCAGTCTCCCCACTTGCTGGCCCCTGCAGGTAGGAGCCGCCAAGGCCACAGCCCTTGTCTGCTTGCTGGTACAGACCGTCCCACGGCCCCCGAGCCGGCCGGGACTGCCCCCGGTCCCGTAGCTGACCCTCCGCGCTCTCACCACCAGAGACAGCCAGGGTCTCTCACACGCAGGGCTGGCCATCGGACACCCACTCACCCCCTTGCTCCCAGGCCACGTCACCTGCTCACCGCCTCTGCGGCTTGATCTTCGCTGGCCATCACACTCACTCCCACACCCGCACTCGCTCCAGTCGCTGCCCCAGGGACACGGGGACCCTCGGCGCCGTGGTCTGACCCCAGCTGCTGCACTCACCCCCCCGCGCACACGCGTGCACACAGGACAGAGAGCCCTCACCTAGGACAGAGCCAGGAAGGAGTTTAATAGGGAGACAGGCCAGGCTGCGCTGGTCAGGTGCAGGGCATGGCCAGGCAAGCCCATTGGCAAGGTGCTGGCAGCCGGGCGCCGCTGCTCTCACGGTCCCGTGAGGCAGCTCAGCGGAAAGCCCTGCGCAGAGCCCGACAAGCTGTCCTGAGGACGGAGGGACATCGCCAGCGAGCCGGGGCGTGCGGGCGCGCGACGAAGCCTGCGGGGGAAGGAGAGCTGTAGGCGAGGGGCTGGGCGGGGAGAGGTGCTCTGTGGCCGTCGCGCCCGAGACATGCGGCCTGGGGAGAAGCTGCTGCCTGTGTGTCTGCGTCGTCTGATGGGGCAAGAGATGCGCTCTTTATGGCGCTTGCTGCCTCTGCTGCTGCGTCTCTGTCAGGGACCTCTTCCCACGCTTCCTCCAGGTCCTGCAGAGCAGTGTCACTGGTTACGGGGCCAACAGGGGCAGGCCCCTGGCCCTCAGCCCCCGCTGCCAAGTCCCGGTTGCCCAGGATGGCCTGAGCAGTGCCCACGGCATCGGCACTATCGTCTGCTGCCTGGAGCATGGCCGCAGGCAAGGGAGGAGCCAACGGCTGTACATCGTCAGGTGCTGATGCGCGGGGAGGCTCGCCGTGCCCCTGCTCCCCAGGAGCTCTGGCCAGGCAACGAGCTGCTGGCTCTACGTCTGAGTCTGCTGACGGGGCAGGAGACGCGCGCTGAGGGTGGTCATCTGCCTCTCCTGCGGCATCTCTGGCCACGCTGCCGGGTGAGCCGGCCACCTTCTGGGGGCCTGCGTGTGGCTCCTGGCTGAGTCTCAGCAGACTGGGGCTGCTCCAGAGGGTATGGATGGAGACATCTTCCTCCAGCTGCCTCTGTCCTGGCAGGTCTTCAGAGGTTTTGTTGTCGTCCTCTTCCTCCAGCTCCTCCAGATGCTCCATCTTGATTTGCACGACCACAAGATGCTTCAGGGCATCCACAGGCTGTGCGCGCAGCGGCTTGCCGTGGACAAGTCGCACGGGGGGCAGACGATGGCCCTGCCTTGCCACCGGCTGTGCCCAGTGCCCTTTGCCGGTGCAGCTCCCCGGGGAAACTGGCGCGCGGGCCTCGCCAGCAGCCCTGGTGCCCCCCGGAGCATGGGCACGAGGTCTTGGCTGAGCCGCTGCGGCCTTGCCACCCCTGGCGGCCTGCACCTGGGCTGTTCTGGGAGGTGTCGCCAGACCAGCGGTGTGCGCAAGGTGGCCCTGTGCCGCCGGCTGCTGGCCGGCTCCCCAGCTTGCGGCTACCACGCGACTCAGGACCTCTGACACCAATGGCTGGACTGTGGACTCCAGAGCCGCGTCGCGGGTTGTGCAGCCGTGCGGGGCAGGCCCCCATCTCTCAGCTCTCGCTGCCACGCCCTGGTGACCCAGGATGCCCCGAGCAGGTGGGACAAGCTCTCGCTGGCCGCTGGCCGCAGGGCCCACGCCGTGTGCTCTGCCTCTCAGAGCAGATGCGGAGGTTGCTGCTGCTGGCAGAGCGGGCAGCTTGGTGACATTTGCAGATCCTGCCGCTGGAGCTGCAAGTGCGTAGCGGGGTGCGGCTGCCTGCATCGCTTCAAGCCTTGGGAGAGGCGGCAAGGCTGGCGTGGTCACTCTTTCTCCCCGTGTGACCCTGCTGCGGGGCAGTGCCTCCCAGCCCTCCAGCCTGTCCGTCTGCAAGAGAAGATGCGAGAAGGGCGGCTGCTGCCCTGCTGCCAGGGCCAGCTGGGGAGAGGGCTGGTCCCTGCGTGGCCCCCCCTCACCGGGTCTCGGGAGCACCCCCAGCATGCCCGGGCAGCCTGCCGGGCCTGGCACGGGGGCGGGGTCTCAGCTTGCTGGGGGCGCTGGTCGCACCTGTCCCCTCCGGCACCTCCCGCTTTTGCATCGGCACCTCCCAGCGCCGGGGAGGCGGTCGAGCCTGTCTCCCTCAAGGTCCCTACCTGTGTGCGACGGCTGCAAGTGCTCTGTGAGCTCGCTGGGCAGGGGAGTGGTGGCAGCCGGTCCCCATGGAGGGACGAGGCTGTGGTGCGGCTGCGCTGCGGCGCTGCCTGCGGCTGCCTGCAGCGCACCTGTGGGGAGAAGGAGGAGGGGCGGGATGGAGGCGGCTGTGTCGGCACAGCGGCCCCCGCAGCACCGGCAAGCCCGGCCTCGGCTTCAAGGCAGCTCCTGGCTACTCCAGCCAGGCTGAACTCGGCTCTGCGCTGCTCTCTGCCTCTGGGGCATTGCTGCAGGGCCGCGTGGGCTGCGGCCATCCCGGAGCCTGCCCTGCCCCAGAGAAACCCCTGCGGCGCGGCATGGCTGTGCCTGGGCCGGCGACGCTCAGGGCTGTCTGTCTCGCTCCCGGCTGTCCCTGTGTCCCGCCGCCCCCCGCCTCTCCCGCCAGCCCCATCCCTCACTTGGCGGTCCTCCTGCAGGCGCCGCAGCCCCTTGTCGGGCTGGGAGCGAGCGTTCGCCTCGTGCTTCTCGGGCATCTCCGGGCTCGTCTGTTGGACGCCTGCCACGGGCACCCAGCGCAGCTGCTGCCTCCTGGCGGGGCCGCTCTCCTGGGAGTGGGCACCCTAGGGCCCTGGCCCCATAAGAGCCTCCACGGCTGCCGTGCGGACCCCCCCGTCACAATGGCCTCTGGGCACGATGCCGCCCCTGGTCACAAAGGCCTGGCGGTCACCGTGGAGATGCCCACGCCCCGTTTGACCGCAGCCCCCTGGGCACATGGACAGAGCATGGTCCTCTGTTCGTTTAGCAGCTCTCAGTGTCACCGGGAGGGCCTTTATCCCCAGGACGACCACTAGTGAGGCTGAATGTACACGTGTAGGCAAGGTGTAGCCCGCCAGCAGCTGGGCTCAGACACTCAGCCTCCCCTCTTCTACTTAACAGAGAGACAGGGGGATTGTCGGAGCGTAGCTCGATAGATGTTGCTCGTCTATTAAAAGTTTAAATATAAACAGGATGTCTTTTGAAATGCCAGTAGTAGTTGATTTTGGATTCTTTGATGTGAACTAACCAAGGACACCAGGGAAACAGTGGACAACATACCTGTCCTTTCTATGCACTGTCCTGACTATAAGACTAAAAATCACCCCCCCTCCCCCGGCTACTGTGGGACCCTCCTCTGATTAAGGGGACCCCTACTCTCTGAGCATGCTCTCTAAAGATGTATTTATCTTCTTACCAAGTTAGGAATGCATATTAACCTATAGCAATCAGGCAGCAAAAAGGCTATGTAACGGATTACGTCTGTTATGTTTGTACTGTATAAAAAAAGGGCTGCTGGCAGAAATCTCGTGTGCTTGAGTTGTGGGAAACCACCGAGCGCCCAGGCTTGCGCAAACCTGAAATAAATCAGTCTCCCCACTTGCTGGCCCCTGCAGGTAGGAGCCGCCAAGGCCACAGCCCTTGTCTGCTTGCTGGTACAGACCGTCCCACGGCCCCCGAGCCGGCCGGGACTGCCCCCGGTCCCGTAGCTGACCCTCCGCGCTCTCACCACCAGAGACAGCCAGGGTCTCTCACACGCAGGGCTGGCCATCGGACACCCACTCACCCCCTTGCTCCCAGGCCACGTCACCTGCTCACCGCCTCTGCGGCTTGATCTTCGCTGGCCATCACACTCACTCCCACACCCGCACTCGCTCCAGTCGCTGCCCCAGGGACACGGGGACCCTCGGCGCCGTGGTCTGACCCCAGCTGCTGCACTCACCCCCCCGCGCACACGCGTGCACACAGGACAGAGAGCCCTCACCTAGGACAGAGCCAGGAAGGAGTTTAATAGGGAGACAGGCCAGGCTGCGCTGGTCAGGTGCAGGGCATGGCCAGGCAAGCCCATTGGCAAGGTGCTGGCAGCCGGGCGCCGCTGCTCTCACGGTCCCGTGAGGCAGCTCAGCGGAAAGCCCTGCGCAGAGCCCGACAAGCTGTCCTGAGGACGGAGGGACATCGCCAGCGAGCCGGGGCGTGCGGGCGCGCGACGAAGCCTGCGGGGGAAGGAGAGCTGTAGGCGAGGGGCTGGGCGGGGAGAGGTGCTCTGTGGCCGTCGCGCCCGAGACATGCGGCCTGGGGAGAAGCTGCTGCCTGTGTGTCTGCGTCGTCTGATGGGGCAAGAGATGCGCTCTTTATGGCGCTTGCTGCCTCTGCTGCTGCGTCTCTGTCAGGGACCTCTTCCCACGCTTCCTCCAGGTCCTGCAGAGCAGTGTCACTGGTTACGGGGCCAACAGGGGCAGGCCCCTGGCCCTCAGCCCCCGCTGCCAAGTCCCGGTTGCCCAGGATGGCCTGAGCAGTGCCCACGGCATCGGCACTATCGTCTGCTGCCTGGAGCATGGCCGCAGGCAAGGGAGGAGCCAACGGCTGTACATCGTCAGGTGCTGATGCGCGGGGAGGCTCGCCGTGCCCCTGCTCCCCAGGAGCTCTGGCCAGGCAACGAGCTGCTGGCTCTACGTCTGAGTCTGCTGACGGGGCAGGAGACGCGCGCTGAGGGTGGTCATCTGCCTCTCCTGCGGCACCTCTGGCCACGCTGCCGCGTGAGCCGGCCACCTTCTGGGGGCCTGCGTGTGGCTCCTGGCTGAGTCTCAGCAGACTGGGGCTGCTCCAGAGGGTATGGATGGAGACATCTTCCTCCAGCTGCCTCTGTCCTGGCAGGTCTTCAGAGGTTTTGTTGTCGTCCTCTTCCTCCAGCTCCTCCAGATGCTCCATCTTGATTTGCACGACCACAAGATGCTTCAGGGCATCCACCGGCTGTGCGCGCAGCGGCTTGCCGTGGACAAGTCGCACGGGGGGCAGACGATGGCCCTGCCTTGCCACCGGCTGTGCCCAGTGCCCTTTGCCGGTGCAGCTCCCCGGGGAAACTGGCGCGCGGGCCTCGCCAGCAGCCCTGGTGCCCCCCGGAGCATGGGCACGAGGTCTTGGCTGAGCCGCTGCGGCCTTGCCACCCCTGGCGGCCTGCACCTGGGCTGTTCTGGGAGGTGTCGCCAGACCAGCGGTGTGCGCAAGGCGGCCCTGTGCCGCCGGCTGCTGGCCGGCTCCCCAGCTTGCGGCTACCACGCGACTCAGGACCTCTGACACCAATGGCTGGACTGTGGACTCCAGAGCCGCGTCGCGGGTTGTGCAGCCGTGCGGGGCAGGCCCCCATCTCTCAGCTCTCGCTGCCACGCCCTGGTGACCCAGGATGCCCCGAGCAGGTGGGACAAGCTCTCGCTGGCCGCTGGCCGCAGGGCCCACGCCGTGTGCTCTGCCTCTCAGAGCAGATGCGGAGGTTGCTGCTGCTGGCAGAGCGGGCAGCTTGGTGACATTTGCAGATCCTGCCGCTGGAGCTGCAAGTGCGTAGCGGGGTGCGGCTGCCTGCATCGCTTCAAGCCTTGGGAGAGGCGGTAAGGCTGGCGTGGTCACTCTTTCTCCCCGTGTGACCCTGCTGCGGGGCAGTGCCTCCCAGCCCTCCAGCCTGTCCGTCTGCAAGAGAAGATGCGAGAAGGGCGGCTGCTGCCCTGCTGCCAGGGCCAGCTGGGGAGAGGGCTGGTCCCTGCGTGGCCCCCCCTCACCGGGTCTCGGGAGCACCCCCAGCATGCCCGGGCAGCCTGCCGGGCCTGGCACGGGGGCGGGGTCTCAGCTTGCTGGGGGCGCTGGTCGCACCTGTCCCCTCCGGCACCTCCCGCTTTTGCATCGGCACCTGCCAGCGCCTGGGAGGCGGTCGAGCCTGTCTCCCTCAAGGTCCCTACCTGTGTGCGACGGCTGCAAGTGCTCTGTGAGCTCGCTGGGCAGGGGAGTGGTGGCAGCCGGTCCCCATGGAGGGCCGAGGCTGTGGTGCGGCTGCGCTGCGGCGCTGCCTGCGGCTGCCTGCAGCGCACCTGTGGGGAGAAGGAGGAGGGGCGGGATGGAGGCGGCTGTGTCGGCACAGCGGCCCCCGCAGCACCGGCAAGCCCGGCCTCGGCTTCAAGGCAGCTCCTGGCTACTCCAGCCAGGCTGAACTCGGCTCTGCGCTGCTCTCTGCCTCTGGGGCATTGCTGCAGGGCCGCGTGGGCTGCGGCCATCCCGGAGCCTGCCCTGCCCCAGAGAAACCCCTGCGGCGCGGCATGGCTGTGCCTGGGCCGGCGACGCTCAGGGCTGTCTGTCTCGCTCCCGGCTGTCCCTGTGTCCCACCGCCCCCCGCCTCTCCCGCCAGCCCCATCCCTCACTTGGCGGTCCTCCTGCAGGCGCCGCAGCCCCTTGTCGGGCTGGGAGCGAGCGTTCGCCTCGTGCTTCTCGGGCATCTCCGGGCTCGTCTGTTGGACGCCTGCCACGGGCACCCAGCGCAGCTGCTGCCTCCTGGCGGGGCCGCTCTCCTGGGAGTGGGCACCCTAGGGCCCTGGCCCCATAAGAGCCTCCACGGCTGCCGTGCGGACCCCCCCGTCACAATGGCCTCTGGGCACGATGCCGCCCCTGGTCACAAAGGCCTGGCGGTCACCGTGGAGATGCCCACGCCCCGTTTGACCGCAGCCCCCTGGGCACATGGACAGAGCATGGTCCTCTGTTCGTTTAGCAGCTCTCAGTGTCACCGGGAGGGCCTTTATCCCCAGGACGACCACTAGTGAGGCTGAATGTACACGTGTAGGCAAGGTGTAGCCCGCCAGCAGCTGGGCTCAGACACTCAGCCTCCCCTCTTCTACTTAACAGAGAGACAGGGGGATTGTCGGAGCGTAGCTCGATAGATGTTGCTCGTCTATTAAAAGTTTAAATATAAACAGGATGTCTTTTGAAATGCCAGTAGTAGTTGATTTTGGATTCTTTGATGTGAACTAACCAAGGACACCAGGGAAACAGTGGACAACATACCTGTCCTTTCTATGCACTGTCCTGACTATAAGACTAAAAATCACCCCCCCTCCCCCGGCTACTGTGGGACCCTCCTCTGATTAAGGGGACCCCTACTCTCTGAGCATGCTCTCTAAAGATGTATTTATCTTCTTACCAAGTTAGGAATGCATATTAACCTATACCAATCAGGCAGCAAAAAGGCTATGTAACGGATTACGTCTGTTATGTTTGTACTGTATAAAAAAAGGGCTGCTGGCAGAAATCTCGTGTGCTTGAGTTGTGGGAAACCACCGAGCGCCCAGGCTTGCGCAAACCTGAAATAAATCAGTCTCCCCACTTGCTGGCCCCTGCAGGTAGGAGCCGCCAAGGCCACAGCCCTTGTCTGCTTGCTGGTACAGACCGTCCCACGGCCCCCGAGCCGGCCGGGACTGCCCCCGGTCCCGTAGCTGACCCTCCGTGCTCTCACCACCAGAGACAGCCAGGGTCTCTCACACGCAGGGCTGGCCGTCGGACACCCACTCACCCCCTTGCTCCCAGGCCACGTCACCTGCTCACCGCCTCTGCGGCTTGATCTTCGCTGGCCATCACACTCACTCCCACACCCGCACTCGCTCCAGTCGCTGCCCCAGGGACACGGGGACCCTCGGCGCCGTGGTCTGACCCCAGCTGCTGCACTCACCCCCCCGCGCACACGCGTGCACACAGGACAGAGAGCCCTCACCTAGGACAGAGCCAGGAAGGACTTTAATAGGGAGACAGGCCAGGCTGCGCTGGTCAGGTGCAGGGCATGGCCAGGCAAGCCCATTGGCAAGGTGCTGGCAGCCGGGCGCCGCTGCTCTCACGGTCCCGTGAGGCAGCTCAGCGGAAAGCCCTGCGCAGAGCCCGACAAGCTGTCCTGAGGACGGAGGGACATCGCCAGCGAGCCGGGGCGTGCGGGCGCGCGACGAAGCCTGCGGGGGAAGGAGAGCTGTAGGCGAGGGGCTGGGCGGGGAGAGGTGCTCTGTGGCCGTCGCGCCCGAGACATGCGGCCTGGGGAGAAGCTGCTGCCTGTGTGTCTGCGTCGTCTGATGGGGCAAGAGATGCGCTCTTTATGGCGCTTGCTGCCTCTGCTGTTGCGTCTCTGTCAGGGACCTCTTCCCACGCTTCCTCCAGGTCCTGCAGAGCAGTGTCACTGGTTACGGGGCCAACAGGGGCAGGCCCCTGGCCCTCAGCCCCCGCTGCCAAGTCCCGGTTGCCCAGGATGGCCTGAGCAGTGCCCACGGCATCGGCACTATCGTCTGCTGCCTGGAGCATGGCCGCAGGCAAGGGAGGAGCCAACGGCTGTACATCGTCAGGTGCTGATGCGCGGGGAGGCTCGCCGTGCCCCTGCTCCCCAGGAGCTCTGGCCAGGCAACGAGCTGCTGGCTCTACGTCTGAGTCTGCTGACGGGGCAGGAGACGCGCGCTGAGGGTGGTCATCTGCCTCTCCTGCGGCATCTCTGGCCACGCTGCCGGGTGAGCCGGCCACCTTCTGGGGGCCTGCGTGTGGCTCCTGGCTGAGTCTCAGCAGACTGGGGCTGCTCCAGAGGGTATGGATGGAGACATCTTCCTCCAGCTGCCTCTGTCCTGGCAGGTCTTCAGAGGTTTTGTTGTCGTCCTCTTCCTCCAGCTCCTCCAGATGCTCCATCTTGATTTGCACGACCACAAGATGCTTCAGGGCATCCACAGGCTGTGCGCGCAGCGGCTTGCCGTGGACAAGTCGCACGGGGGGCAGACGATGGCCCTGCCTTGCCACCGGCTGTGCCCAGTGCCCTTTGCCGGTGCAGCTCCCCGGGGAAACTGGCGCGCGGGCCTCGCCAGCAGCCCTGGTGCCCCCCGGAGCATGGGCACGAGGTCTTGGCTGAGCCGCTGCGGCCTTGCCACCCCTGGCGGCCTGCACCTGGGCTGTTCTGGGAGGTGTCGCCAGACCAGCGGTGTGCGCAAGGCGGCCCTGTGCCGCCGCCTGCTGGCCGGCTCCCCAGCTTGCGGCTACCACGCGACTCAGGACCTCTGACACCAATGGCTGGACTGTGGACTCCAGAGCCGCGTCGCGGGTTGTGCAGCCGTGCGGGGCAGGCCCCCATCTCTCAGCTCTCGCTGCCACGCCCTGGTGACCCAGGATGCCCCGAGCAGGTGGGACAAGCTCTCGCTGGCCGCTGGCCGCAGGGCCCACGCCGTGTGCTCTGCCTCTCAGAGCAGATGCGGAGGTTGCTGCTGCTGGCAGAGCGGGCAGCTTGGTGACATTTGCAGATCCTGCCGCTGGAGCTGCAAGTGCGTAGCGGGGTGCAGCTGCCTGCATCGCTTCAAGCCTTGGGAGAGGCGGCAAGGCTGGCGTGGTCACTCTTTCTCCCCGTGTGACCCTGCTGCGGGGCAGTGCCTCCCAGCCCTCCAGCCTGTCCGTCTGCAAGAGAAGATGCGAGAAGGGCGGCTGCTGCCCTGCTGCCAGGGCCAGCTGGGGAGAGGGCTGGTCCCTGCGTGGCCCCCCCTCACCGGGTCTCGGGAGCACCCCCAGCATGCCCGGGCAGCCTGCCGGGCCTGGCACGGGGGCGGGGTCTCAGCTTGCTGGGGGCGCTGGTCGCACCTGTCCCCTCCGGCACCTCCCGCTTTTGCATCGGCACCTGCCAGCGCCTGGGAGGCGGTCGAGCCTGTCTCCCTCAAGGTCCCTACCTGTGTGCGACGGCTGCAAGTGCTCTGTGAGCTCGCTGGGCAGGGGAGTGGTGGCAGCCGGTCCCCATGGAGGGCCGAGGCTGTGGTGCGGCTGCGCTGCGGCGCTGCCTGCGGCTGCCTGCAGCGCACCTGTGGGGAGAAGGAGGAGGGGCGGGATGGAGGCGGCTGTGTCGGCACAGCGGCCCCCGCAGCACCGGCAAGCCCGGCCTCGGCTTCAAGGCAGCTCCTGGCTACTCCAGCCAGGCTGAACTCGGCTCTGCGCTGCTCTCTGCCTCTGGGGCATTGCTGCAGGGCCGCGTGGGCTGCGGCCATCCCGGAGCCTGCCCTGCCCCAGAGAAACCCCTGCGGCGCGGCATGGCTGTGCCTGGGCCGGCGACGCTCAGGGCTGTCTGTCTCGCTCCCGGCTGTCCCTGTGTCCCACCGCCCCCCGCCTCTCCCGCCAGCCCCATCCCTCACTTGGCGGTCCTCCTGCAGGCGCCGCAGCCCCTTGTCGGGCTGGGAGCGAGCGTTCGCCTCGTGCTTCTCGGGCATCTCCGGGCTCGTCTGTTGGACGCCTGCCACGGGCACCCAGCGCAGCTGCTGCCTCCTGGCGGGGACGCTCTCCTGGGAGTGGGCACCCTAGGGCCCTGGCCCCATAAGAGCCTCCACGGCTGCCGTGCGGACCCCCCCGTCACAATGGCCTCTGGGCACGATGCCGCCCCTGGTCACAAAGGCCTGGCGGTCACCGTGGAGATGCCCACGCCCCGTTTGACCGCAGCCCCCTGGGCACATGGACAGAGCATGGTCCTCTGTTCGTTTAGCAGCTCTCAGTGTCACCGGGAGGGCCTTTATCCCCAGGACGACCACTAGTGAGGCTGAATGTACACGTGTAGGCAAGGTGTAGCCCGCCAGCAGCTGGGCTCAGACACTCAGCCTCCCCTCTTCTACTTAACAGAGAGACAGGGGGATTGTCGGAGCGTAGCTCGATAGATGTTGCTCGTCTATTAAAAGTTTAAATATAAACAGGATGTCTTTTGAAATGCCAGTAGTAGTTGATTTTGGATTCTTTGATGTGAACTAACCAAGGACACCAGGGAAACAGTGGACAACATACCTGTCCTTTCTATGCACTGTCCTGACTATAAGACTAAAAATCACCCCCCCTCCCCCGGCTACTGTGGGACCCTCCTCTGATTAAGGGGACCCCTACTCTCTGAGCATGCTCTCTAAAGATGTATTTATCTTCTTACCAAGTTAGGAATGCATATTAACCTATACCAATCAGGCAGCAAAAAGGCTATGTAACGGATTACGTCTGTTATGTTTGTACTGTATAAAAAAAGGGCTGCTGGCAGAAATCTCGTGTGCTTGAGTTGTGGGAAACCACCGAGCGCCCAGGCTTGCGCAAACCTGAAATAAATCAGTCTCCCCACTTGCTGGCCCCTGCAGGTAGGAGCCGCCAAGGCCACAGCCCTTGTCTGCTTGCTGGTACAGACCGTCCCACGGCCCCCGAGCCGGCCGGGACTGCCCCCGGTCCCGTAGCTGACCCTCCGTGCTCTCACCACCAGAGACAGCCAGGGTCTCTCACACGCAGGGCTGGCCGTCGGACACCCACTCACCCCCTTGCTCCCAGGCCACGTCACCTGCTCACCGCCTCTGCGGCTTGATCTTCGCTGGCCATCACACTCACTCCCACACCCGCACTCGCTCCAGTCGCTGCCCCAGGGACACGGGGACCCTCGGCGCCGTGGTCTGACCCCAGCTGCTGCACTCACCCCCCCGCGCACACGCGTGCACACAGGACAGAGAGCCCTCACCTAGGACAGAGCCAGGAAGGACTTTAATAGGGAGACAGGCCAGGCTGCGCTGGTCAGGTGCAGGGCATGGCCAGGCAAGCCCATTGGCAAGGTGCTGGCAGCCGGGCGCCGCTGCTCTCACGGTCCCGTGAGGCAGCTCAGCGGAAAGCCCTGCGCAGAGCCCGACAAGCTGTCCTGAGGACGGAGGGACATCGCCAGCGAGCCGGGGCGTGCGGGCGCGCGACGAAGCCTGCGGGGGAAGGAGAGCTGTAGGCGAGGGGCTGGGCGGGGAGAGGTGCTCTGTGGCCGTCGCGCCCGAGACATGCGGCCTGGGGAGAAGCTGCTGCCTGTGTGTCTGCGTCGTCTGATGGGGCAAGAGATGCGCTCTTTATGGCGCTTGCTGCCTCTGCTGCTGCGTCTCTGTCAGGGACCTCTTCCCACGCTTCCTCCAGGTCCTGCAGAGCAGTGTCACTGGTTACGGGGCCAACAGGGGCAGGCCCCTGGCCCTCAGCCCCCGCTGCCAAGTCCCGGTTGCCCAGGATGGCCTGAGCAGTGCCCACGGCATCGGCACTATCGTCTGCTGCCTGGAGCATGGCCGCAGGCAAGGGAGGAGCCAACGGCTGTACATCGTCAGGTGCTGATGCGCGGGGAGGCTCGCCGTGCCCCTGCTCCCCAGGAGCTCTGGCCAGGCAACGAGCTGCTGGCTCTACGTCTGAGTCTGCTGACGGGGCAGGAGACGCGCGCTGAGGGTGGTCATCTGCCTCTCCTGCGGCATCTCTGGCCACGCTGCCGGGTGAGCCGGGCACCTTCTGGGGGCCTGCGTGTGGCTCCTGGCTGAGTCTCAGCAGACTGGGGCTGCTCCAGAGGGTATGGATGGAGACATCTTCCTCCAGCTGCCTCTGTCCTGGCAGGTCTTCAGAGGTTTTGTTGTCGTCCTCTTCCTCCAGCTCCTCCAGATGCTCCATCTTGATTTGCACGACCACAAGATGCTTCAGGGCATCCACAGGCTGTGCGCGCAGCGGCTTGCCGTGGACAAGTCGCACGGGGGGCAGACGATGGCCCTGCCTTGCCACCGGCTGTGCCCAGTGCCCTTTGCCGGTGCAGCTCCCCGGGGAAACTGGCGCGCGGGCCTCGCCAGCAGCCCTGGTGCCCCCCGGAGCATGGGCACGAGGTCTTGGCTGAGCCGCTGCGGCCTTGCCACCCCTGGCGGCCTGCACCTGGGCTGTTCTGGGAGGTGTCGCCAGACCAGCGGTGTGCGCAAGGCGGCCCTGTGCCGCCGCCTGCTGGCCGGCTCCCCAGCTTGCGGCTACCACGCGACTCAGGACCTCTGACACCAATGGCTGGACTGTGGACTCCAGAGCCGCGTCGCGGGTTGTGCAGCCGTGCGGGGCAGGCCCCCATCTCTCAGCTCTCGCTGCCACGCCCTGGTGACCCAGGATGCCCCGAGCAGGTGGGACAAGCTCTCGCTGGCCGCTGGCCGCAGGGCCCACGCCGTGTGCTCTGCCTCTCAGAGCAGATGCGGAGGTTGCTGCTGCTGGCAGAGCGGGCAGCTTGGTGACATTTGCAGATCCTGCCGCTGGAGCTGCAAGTGCGTAGCGGGGTGCAGCTGCCTGCATCGCTTCAAGCCTTGGGAGAGGCGGCAAGGCTGGCGTGGTCACTCTTTCTCCCCGTGTGACCCTGCTGCGGGGCAGTGCCTCCCAGCCCTCCAGCCTGTCCGTCTGCAAGAGAAGATGCGAGAAGGGCGGCTGCTGCCCTGCTGCCAGGGCCAGCTGGGGAGAGGGCTGGTCCCTGCGTGGCCCCCCCTCACCGGGTCTCGGGAGCACCCCCAGCATGCCCGGGCAGCCTGCCGGGCCTGGCACGGGGGCGGGGTCTCAGCTTGCTGGGGGCGCTGGTCGCACCTGTCCCCTCCGGCACCTCCCGCTTTTGCATCGGCACCTCCCAGCGCCTGGGAGGCGGTCGAGCCTGTCTCCCTCAAGGTCCCTACCTGTGTGCGACGGCTGCAAGTGCTCTGTGAGCTCGCTGGGCAGGGGAGTGGTGGCAGCCGGTCCCCATGGAGGGCCGAGGCTGTGGTGCGGCTGCGCTGCGGCGCTGCCTGCGGCTGCCTGCAGCGCACCTGTGGGGAGAAGGAGGAGGGGCGGGATGGAGGCGGCTGTGTCGGCACAGCGGCCCCCGCAGCACCGGCAAGCCCGGCCTCGGCTTCAAGGCAGCTCCTGGCTACTCCAGCCAGGCTGAACTCGGCTCTGCGCTGCTCTCTGCCTCTGGGGCATTGCTGCGGGGCCGCGTGGGCTGCGGCCATCCCGGAGCCTGCCCTGCCCCAGAGAAACCCCTGCGGCGCGGCATGGCTGTGCCTGGGCCGGCGACGCTCAGGGCTGTCTGTCTCGCTCCCGGCTGTCCCTGTGTCCCGCCGCCCCCCGCCTCTCCCGCCAGCCCCATCCCTCACTTGGCGGTCCTCCTGCAGGCGCCGCAGCCCCTTGTCGGGCTGGGAGCGAGCGTTCGCCTCGTGCTTCTCGGGCATCTCCGGGCTCGTCTGTTGGACGCCTGCCACGGGCACCCAGCGCAGCTGCTGCCTCCTGGCGGGGCCGCTCTCCTGGGAGTGGGCACCCTAGGGCCCTGGCCCCATAAGAGCCTCCACGGCTGCCGTGCGGACCCCCCCGTCACAATGGCCTCTGGGCACGATGCCGCCCCTGGTCACAAAGGCCTGGCGGTCACCGTGGAGATGCCCACGCCCCGTTTGACCGCAGCCCCCTGGGCACATGGACAGAGCATGGTCCTCTGTTCGTTTAGCAGCTCTCAGTGTCACCGGGAGGGCCTTTATCCCCAGGACGACCACTAGTGAGGCTGAATGTACACGTGTAGGCAAGGTGTAGCCCGCCAGCAGCTGGGCTCAGACACTCAGCCTCCCCTCTTCTACTTAACAGAGAGACAGGGGGATTGTCGGAGCGTAGCTCGATAGATGTTGCTCGTCTATTAAAAGTTTAAATATAAACAGGATGTCTTTTGAAATGCCAGTAGTAGTTGATTTTGGATTCTTTGATGTGAACTAACCAAGGACACCAGGGAAACAGTGGACAACATACCTGTCCTTTCTATGCACTGTCCTGACTATAAGACTAAAAATCACCCCCCCTCCCCCGGCTACTGTGGGACCCTCCTCTGATTAAGGGGACCCCTACTCTCTGAGCATGCTCTCTAAAGATGTATTTATCTTCTTACCAAGTTAGGAATGCATATTAACCTATACCAATCAGGCAGCAAAAAGGCTATGTAACGGATTACGTCTGTTATGTTTGTACTGTATAAAAAAAGGGCTGCTGGCAGAAATCTCGTGTGCTTGAGTTGTGGGAAACCACCGAGCGCCCAGGCTTGCGCAAACCTGAAATAAATCAGTCTCCCCACTTGCTGGCCCCTGCAGGTAGGAGCCGCCAAGGCCACAGCCCTTGTCTGCTTGCTGGTACAGACCGTCCCACGGCCCCCGAGCCGGCCGGGACTGCCCCCGGTCCCGTAGCTGACCCTCCGTGCTCTCACCACCAGAGACAGCCAGGGTCTCTCACACGCAGGGCTGGCCGTCGGACACCCACTCACCCCCTTGCTCCCAGGCCACGTCACCTGCTCACCGCCTCTGCGGCTTGATCTTCGCTGGCCATCACACTCACTCCCACACCCGCACTCGCTCCAGTCGCTGCCCCAGGGACACGGGGACCCTCGGCGCCGTGGTCTGACCCCAGCTGCTGCACTCACCCCCCCGCACACACGCGTGCACACAGGACAGAGAGCCCTCACCTAGGACAGAGCCAGGAAGGAGTTTAATAGGGAGACAGGCCAGGCTGCGCTGGTCAGGTGCAGGGCATGGCCAGGCAAGCCCATTGGCAAGGTGCTGGCAGCCGGGCGCCGCTGCTCTCACGGTCCCGTGAGGCAGCTCAGCGGAAAGCCCTGCGCAGAGCCCGACAAGCTGTCCTGAGGACGGAGGGACATCGCCAGCGAGCCGGGGCGTGCGGGCGCGCGACGAAGCCTGCGGGGGAAGGAGAGCTGTAGGCGAGGGGCTGGGCGGGGAGAGGTGCTCTGTGGCCGTCGCGCCCGAGACATGCGGCCTGGGGAGAAGCTGCTGCCTGTGTGTCTGCGTCGTCTGATGGGGCAAGAGATGCGCTCTTTATGGCGCTTGCTGCCTCTGCTGCTGCGTCTCTGTCAGGGACCTCTTCCCACGCTTCCTCCAGGTCCTGCAGAGCAGTGTCACTGGTTACGGGGCCAACAGGGGCAGGCCCCTGGCCCTCAGCCCCCGCTGCCAAGTCCCGGTTGCCCAGGATGGCCTGAGCAGTGCCCACGGCATCGGCACTATCGTCTGCTGCCTGGAGCATGGCCGCAGGCAAGGGAGGAGCCAACGGCTGTACATCGTCAGGTGCTGATGCGCGGGGAGGCTCGCCGTGCCCCTGCTCCCCAGGAGCTCTGGCCAGGCAACGAGCTGCTGGCTCTACGTCTGAGTCTGCTGACGGGGCAGGAGACGCGCGCTGAGGGTGGTCATCTGCCTCTCCTGCGGCATCTCTGGCCACGCTGCTGGGTGAGCCGGCCACCTTCTGGGGGCCTGCGTGTGGCTCCTGGCTGAGTCTCAGCAGACTGGGGCTGCTCCAGAGGGTATGGATGGAGACATCTTCCTCCAGCTGCCTCTGTCCTGGCAGGTCTTCAGAGGTTTTGTTGTCGTCCTCTTCCTCCAGCTCCTCCAGATGCTCCATCTTGATTTGCACGACCACAAGATGCTTCAGGGCATCCACAGGCTGTGCGCGCAGCGGCTTGCCGTGGACAAGTCGCACGGGGGGCAGACGATGGCCCTGCCTTGCCACCGGCTGTGCCCAGTGCCCTTTGCCGGTGCAGCTCCCCGGGGAAACTGGCGCGCGGGCCTCGCCAGCAGCCCTGGTGCCCCCCGGAGCATGGGCACGAGGTCTTGGCTGAGCCGCTGCGGCCTTGCCACCCCTGGCGGCCTGCACCTGGGCTGTTCTGGGAGGTGTCGCCAGACCAGCGGTGTGCGCAAGGTGGCCCTGTGCCGCCGGCTGCTGGCCGGCTCCCCAGCTTGCGGCTACCACGCGACTCAGGACCTCTGACACCAATGGCTGGACTGTGGACTCCAGAGCCGCGTCGCGGGTTGTGCAGCCGTGCGGGGCAGGCCCCCATCTCTCAGCTCTCGCTGCCACGCCCTGGTGACCCAGGATGCCCCGAGCAGGTGGGACAAGCTCTCGCTGGCCGCTGGCCGCAGGGCCCACGCCGTGTGCTCTGCCTCTCAGAGCAGATGCGGAGGTTGCTGCTGCTGGCAGAGCGGGCAGCTTGGTGACATTTGCAGATCCTGCCGCTGGAGCTGCAAGTGCGTAGCGGGGTGCGGCTGCCTGCATCGCTTCAAGCCTTGGGAGAGGCGGCAAGGCTGGCGTGGTCACTCTTTCTCCCCGTGTGACCCTGCTGCGGGGCAGTGCCTCCCAGCCCTCCAGCCTGTCCGTCTGCAAGAGAAGATGCGAGAAGGGCGGCTGCTGCCCTGCTGCCAGGGCCAGCTGGGGAGAGGGCTGGTCCCTGCGTGGCCCCCCCTCACCGGGTCTCGGGAGCACCCCCAGCATGCCCGGGCAGCCTGCCGGGCCTGGCACGGGGGCGGGGTCTCAGCTTGCTGGGGGCGCTGGTCGCACCTGTCCCCTCCGGCACCTCCCGCTTTTGCATCGGCACCTCCCAGCGCCTGGGAGGCGGTCGAGCCTGTCTCCCTCAAGGTCCCTACCTGTGTGCGACGGCTGCAAGTGCTCTGTGAGCTCGCTGGGCAGGGGAGTGGTGGCAGCCGGTCCCCATGGAGGGCCGAGGCTGTGGTGCGGCTGCGCTGCGGCGCTGCCTGCGGCTGCCTGCAGCGCACCTGTGGGGAGAAGGAGGAGGGGCGGGATGGAGGCGGCTGTGTCGGCACAGCGGCCCCCGCAGCACCGGCAAGCCCGGCCTCGGCTTCAAGGCAGCTCCTGGCTACTCCAGCCAGGCTGAACTCGGCTCTGCGCTGCTCTCTGCCTCTGGGGCATTGCTGCGGGGCCGCGTGGGCTGCGGCCATCCCGGAGCCTGCCCTGCCCCAGAGAAACCCCTGCGGCGCGGCATGGCTGTGCCTGGGCCGGCGACGCTCAGGGCTGTCTGTCTCGCTCCCGGCTGTCCCTGTGTCCCGCCGCCCCCCGCCTCTCCCGCCAGCCCCATCCCTCACTTGGCGGTCCTCCTGCAGGCGCCTCAGCCCCTTGTCGGGCCGGGAGCGAGCGTTCGCCTCATGCTTCTCGGGCATCTCCGGGCTCGTCTGTTGGACGCCTGCCACGGGCACCCAGCGCAGCTGCTGCCTCCTGGCGGGGCCGCTCTCCTGGGAGTGGGCACCCTAGGGCCCTGGCCCCATAAGAGCCTCCACGGCTGCCGTGCGGACCCCCCCGTCACAATGGCCTCTGGGCACGATGCCGCCCCTGGTCACAAAGGCCTGGCGGTCACCGTGGAGATGCCCACGCCCCGTTTGACCGCAGCCCCCTGGGCACATGGACAGCGCATGGTCCTCTGTTCGTTTAGCAGCTCTCAGTGTCACCGGGAGGGCCTTTATCCCCAGGACGACCACTAGTGAGGCTGAATGTACACGTGTAGGCAAGGTGTAGCCCGCCAGCAGCTGGGCTCAGACACTCAGCCTCCCCTCTTCTACTTAACAGAGAGACAGGTGGATTGTCGGAGCGTAGCTCGATAGATGTTGCTCGTCTATTAAAAGTTTAAATATAAACAGGATGTCTTTTGAAATGCCAGTAGTAGTTGATTTTGGATTCTTTGATGTGAACTAACCAAGGACACCAGGGAAACAGTGGACAACATACCTGTCCTTTCTATGCACTCTCCTGACTAGAAGACTAAAAATCACCCCCCCCGGCTACTGTGGGACCCTCCTCTGATTAAGGGGACCCCTACTCTCTGAGCATGCTCTCTAAAGATGTATTTATCTTCTTACCAAGTTAGGAATGCATATTAACCTATACCAATCAGGCAGCAAAAAGGCTATGTAACGGATTACGTCTGTTATGTTTGTACTGTATAAAAAAAACGGCTGTTGGCAGAAATCTCGTGTGCTTGAGTTGTGGGAAACCACCGAGCGCCCAGGCTTGCGCAAACCTGAAATAAATCAGTCTCCCCACTTGCTGGCCCCTGCAGGTAGGAGCCGCCAAGGCCACAGCCCTTGTCTGCTTGCTGGTACAGACCGTCCCACGGCCCCCGAGCCGGCCGGGACTGCCCCCGGTCCCGTAGCTGACCCTCCGTGCTCTCACCACCAGAGACAGCCAGGGTCTCTCACACGCAGGGCTGGCCGTCGGACACCCACTCACCCCCTTGCTCCCAGGCCACGTCACCTGCTCACCGCCTCTGCGGCTTGATCTTCGCTGGCCATCACACTCACTCCCACACCCGCACTCGCTCCAGTCGCTGCCCCAGGGACACGGGGACCCTCGGCGCCGTGGTCTGACCCCAGCTGCTGCACTCACCCCCCCGCGCACACGCGTGCACACAGGACAGAGAGCCCTCACCTAGGACAGAGCCAGGAAGGAGTTTAATAGGGAGACAGGCCAGGCTGCGCTGGTCAGGTGCAGGGCATGGCCAGGCAAGCCCATTGGCAAGGTGCTGGCAGCCGGGCGCCGCTGCTCTCACGGTCCCGTGAGGCAGCTCAGCGGAAAGCCCTGCGCAGAGCCCGACAAGCTGTCCTGAGGACGGAGGGACATCGCCAGCGAGCCGGGGCGTGCGGGCGCGCGACGAAGCCTGCGGGGGAAGGAGAGCTGTAGGCGAGGGGCTGGGCGGGGAGAGGTGCTCTGTGGCCGTCGCGCCCGAGACATGCGGCCTGGGGAGAAGCTGCTGCCTGTGTGTCTGCGTCGTCTGATGGGGCAAGAGATGCGCTCTTTATGGCGCTTGCTGCCTCTGCTGCTGCGTCTCTGTCAGGGACCTCTTCCCACGCTTCCTCCAGGTCCTGCAGAGCAGTGTCACTGGTTACGGGGCCAACAGGGGCAGGCCCCTGGCCCTCAGCCCCCGCTGCCAAGTCCCGGTTGCCCAGGATGGCCTGAGCAGTGCCCACGGCATCGGCACTATCGTCTGCTGCCTGGAGCATGGCCGCAGGCAAGGGAGGAGCCAACGGCTGTACATCGTCAGGTGCTGATGCGCGGGGAGGCTCGCCGTGCCCCTGCTCCCCAGGAGCTCTGGCCAGGCAACGAGCTGCTGGCTCTACGTCTGAGTCTGCTGACGGGGCAGGAGACGCGCGCTGAGGGTGGTCATCTGCCTCTCCTGCGGCATCTCTGGCCACGCTGCCGGGTGAGCCGGCCACCTTCTGGGGGCCTGCGTGTGGCTCCTGGCTGAGTCTCAGCAGACTGGGGCTGCTCCAGAGGGTATGGATGGAGACATCTTCCTCCAGCTGCCTCTGTCCTGGCAGGTCTTCAGAGGTTTTGTTGTCGTCCTCTTCCTCCAGCTCCTCCAGATGCTCCATCTTGATTTGCACGACCACAAGATGCTTCAGGGCATCCACAGGCTGTGCGCGCAGCGGCTTGCCGTGGACAAGTCGCACGGGGGGCAGACGATGGCCCTGCCTTGCCACCGGCTGTGCCCAGTGCCCTTTGCCGGTGCAGCTCCCCGGGGAAACTGGCGCGCGGGCCTCGCCAGCAGCCCTGGTGCCCCCCGGAGCATGGGCACGAGGTCTTGGCTGAGCCGCTGCGGCCTTGCCACCCCTGGCGGCCTGCACCTGGGCTGTTCTGGGAGGTGTCGCCAGACCAGCGGTGTGCGCAAGGCGGCCCTGTGCCGCCGGCTGCTGGCCGGCTCCCCAGCTTGCGGCTACCACGCGACTCAGGACCTCTGACACCAATGGCTGGACTGTGGACTCCAGAGCCGCGTCGCGGGTTGTGCAGCCGTGCGGGGCAGGCCCCCATCTCTCAGCTCTCGCTGCCACGCCCTGGTGACCCAGGATGCCCCGAGCAGGTGGGACAAGCTCTCGCTGGCCGCTGGCCGCAGGGCCCACGCCGTGTGCTCTGCCTCTCAGAGCAGATGCGGAGGTTGCTGCTGCTGGCAGAGCGGGCAGCTTGGTGACATTTGCAGATCCTGCCGCTGGAGCTGCAAGTGCGTAGCGGGGTGCAGCTGCCTGCATCGCTTCAAGCCTTGGGAGAGGCGGCAAGGCTGGCGTGGTCACTCTTTCTCCCCGTGTGACCCTGCTGCGGGGCAGTGCCTCCCAGCCCTCCAGCCTGTCCGTCTGCAAGAGAAGATGCGAGAAGGGCGGCTGCTGCCCTGCTGCCAGGGCCAGCTGGGGAGAGGGCTGGTCCCTGCGTGGCCCCCCCTCACCGGGTCTCGGGAGCACCCCCAGCATGCCCGGGCAGCCTGCCGGGCCTGGCACGGGGGCGGGGTCTCAGCTTGCTGGGGGCGCTGGTCGCACCTGTCCCCTCCGGCACCTCCCGCTTTTGCATCGGCACCTGCCAGCGCCGGGGAGGCGGTCGAGCCTGTCTCCCTCAAGGTCCCTACCTGTGTGCGACGGCTGCAAGTGCTCTGTGAGCTCGCTGGGCAGGGGAGTGGTGGCAGCCGGTCCCCATGGAGGGCCGAGGCTGTGGTGCGGCTGCGCTGCGGCGCTGCCTGCGGCTGCCTGCAGCGCACCTGTGGGGAGAAGGAGGAGGGGCGGGATGGAGGCGGCTGTGTCGGCACAGCGGCCCCCGCAGCACCGGCAAGCCCGGCCTCGGCTTCAAGGCAGCTCCTGGCTACTCCAGCCAGGCTGAACTCGGCTCTGCGCTGCTCTCTGCCTCTGGGGCATTGCTGCGGGGCCGCGTGGGCTGCGGCCATCCCGGAGCCTGCCCTGCCCCAGAGAAACCCCTGCGGCGCGGCATGGCTGTGCCTGGGCCGGCGACGCTCAGGGCTGTCTGTCTCGCTCCCGGCTGTCCCTGTGTCCCGCCGCCCCCCGCCTCTCCCGCCAGCCCCATCCCTCACTTGGCGGTCCTCCTGCAGGCGCCTCAGCCCCTTGTCGGGCCGGGAGCGAGCGTTCGCCTCGTGCTTCTCGGGCATCTCCGGGCTCGTCTGTTGGACGCCTGCCACGGGCACCCAGCGCAGCTGCTGCCTCCTGGCGGGGCCGCTCTCCTGGGAGTGGGCACCCTAGGGCCCTGGCCCCATAAGAGCCTCCACGGCTGCCGTGCGGACCCCCCCGTCACAATGGCCTCTGGGCACGATGCCGCCCCTGGTCACAAAGGCCTGGCGGTCACCGTGGAGATGCCCACGCCCCGTTTGACCGCAGCCCCCTGGGCACATGGACAGCGCATGGTCCTCTGTTCGTTTAGCAGCTCTCAGTGTCACCGGGAGGGCCTTTATCCCCAGGACGACCACTAGTGAGGCTGAATGTACACGTGTAGGCAAGGTGTAGCCCGCCAGCAGCTGGGCTCAGACACTCAGCCTCCCCTCTTCTACTTAACAGAGAGACAGGTGGATTGTCGGAGCGTAGCTCGATAGATGTTGCTCGTCTATTAAAAGTTTAAATATAAACAGGATGTCTTTTGAAATGCCAGTAGTAGTTGATTTTGGATTCTTTGATGTGAACTAACCAAGGACACCAGGGAAACAGTGGACAACATACCTGTCCTTTCTATGCACTCTCCTGACTAGAAGACTAAAAATCACCCCCCCCGGCTACTGTGGGACCCTCCTCTGATTAAGGGGACCCCTACTCTCTGAGCATGCTCTCTAAAGATGTATTTATCTTCTTACCAAGTTAGGAATGCATATTAACCTATACCAATCAGGCAGCAAAAAGGCTATGTAACGGATTACGTCTGTTATGTTTGTACTGTATAAAAAAAACGGCTGTTGGCAGAAATCTCGTGTGCTTGAGTTGTGGGAAACCACCGAGCGCCCAGGCTTGCGCAAACCTGAAATAAATCAGTCTCCCCACTTGCTGGCCCCTGCAGGTAGGAGCCGCCAAGGCCACAGCCCTTGTCTGCTTGCTGGTACAGACCGTCCCACGGCCCCCGAGCCGGCCGGGACTGCCCCCGGTCCCGTAGCTGACCCTCCGTGCTCTCACCACCAGAGACAGCCAGGGTCTCTCACACGCAGGGCTGGCCGTCGGACACCCACTCACCCCCTTGCTCCCAGGCCACGTCACCTGCTCACCGCCTCTGCGGCTTGATCTTCGCTGGCCATCACACTCACTCCCACACCCGCACTCGCTCCAGTCGCTGCCCCAGGGACACGGGGACCCTCGGCGCCGTGGTCTGACCCCAGCTGCTGCACTCACCCCCCCGCGCACACGCGTGCACACAGGACAGAGAGCCCTCACCTAGGACAGAGCCAGGAAGGAGTTTAATAGGGAGACAGGCCAGGCTGCGCTGGTCAGGTGCAGGGCATGGCCAGGCAAGCCCATTGGCAAGGTGCTGGCAGCCGGGCGCCGCTGCTCTCACGGTCCCGTGAGGCAGCTCAGCGGAAAGCCCTGCGCAGAGCCCGACAAGCTGTCCTGAGGACGGAGGGACATCGCCAGCGAGCCGGGGCGTGCGGGCGCGCGACGAAGCCTGCGGGGGAAGGAGAGCTGTAGGCGAGGGGCTGGGCGGGGAGAGGTGCTCTGTGGCCGTCGCGCCCGAGACATGCGGCCTGGGGAGAAGCTGCTGCCTGTGTGTCTGCGTCGTCTGATGGGGCAAGAGATGCGCTCTTTATGGCGCTTGCTGCCTCTGCTGCTGCGTCTCTGTCAGGGACCTCTTCCCACGCTTCCTCCAGGTCCTGCAGAGCAGTGTCACTGGTTACGGGGCCAACAGGGGCAGGCCCCTGGCCCTCAGCCCCCGCTGCCAAGTCCCGGTTGCCCAGGATGGCCTGAGCAGTGCCCACGGCATCGGCACTATCGTCTGCTGCCTGGAGCATGGCCGCAGGCAAGGGAGGAGCCAACGGCTGTACATCGTCAGGTGCTGATGCGCGGGGAGGCTCGCCGTACCCCTGCTCCCCAGGAGCTCTGGCCAGGCAACGAGCTGCTGGCTCTACGTCTGAGTCTGCTGACGGGGCAGGAGACGCGCGCTGAGGGTGGTCATCTGCCTCTCCTGCGGCATCTCTGGCCACGCTGCCGGGTGAGCCGGCCACCTTCTGGGGGCCTGCGTGTGGCTCCTGGCTGAGTCTCAGCAGACTGGGGCTGCTCCAGAGGGTATGGATGGAGACATCTTCCTCCAGCTGCCTCTGTCCTGGCAGGTCTTCAGAGGTTTTGTTGTCGTCCTCTTCCTCCAGCTCCTCCAGATGCTCCATCTTGATTTGCACGACCACAAGATGCTTCAGGGCATCCACAGGCTGTGCGCGCAGCGGCTTGCCGTGGACAAGTCGCACGGGGGGCAGACGATGGCCCTGCCTTGCCACCGGCTGTGCCCAGTGCCCTTTGCCGGTGCAGCTCCCCGGGGAAACTGGCGCGCGGGCCTCGCCAGCAGCCCTGGTGCCCCCCGGAGCATGGGCACGAGGTCTTGGCTGAGCCGCTGCGGCCTTGCCACCCCTGGCGGCCTGCACCTGGGCTGTTCTGGGAGGTGTCGCCAGACCAGCGGTGTGCGCAAGGTGGCCCTGTGCCGCCGGCTGCTGGCCGGCTCCCCAGCTTGCGGCTACCACGCGACTCAGGACCTCTGACACCAATGGCTGGACTGTGGACTCCAGAGCCGCGTCGCGGGTTGTGCAGCCGTGCGGGGCAGGCCCCCATCTCTCAGCTCTCGCTGCCACGCCCTGGTGACCCAGGATGCCCCGAGCAGGTGGGACAAGCTCTCGCTGGCCGCTGGCCGCAGGGCCCACGCCGTGTGCTCTGCCTCTCAGAGCAGATGCGGAGGTTGCTGCTGCTGGCAGAGCGGGCAGCTTGGTGACATTTGCAGATCCTGCCGCTGGAGCTGCAAGTGCGTAGCGGGGTGCGGCTGCCTGCATCGCTTCAAGCCTTGGGAGAGGCGGCAAGGCTGGCGTGGTCACTCTTTCTCCCCGTGTGACCCTGCTGCGGGGCAGTGCCTCCCAGCCCTCCAGCCTGTCCGTCTGCA
>NW_028121140.1:0-42668 GCF_965183815.1 Platalea leucorodia
TATCTCCTCCCTATCCAGCTCCCTGACCCTATCTTTTTTAATATCTCCCTCTGCTCTGTACCCCATTGCTTTTCAAACTTACTTTCTATGCCTCCCTCTATTTGGCTCCATTTTGCTATTTTTAATTTCTTCTCACTCTTTCCTTCACCCTGTTTGTTTTAAAATGCCTTTATATATATGTATGTCTCTCACCAGCTCCCTGGCCTTATTTTTTAATTCTCGCCTGTGCGAATTGTATCCCATTGCTTTTTGAATTTTCTTTCTATTTGTCCCTCTATCTTCCACCCTGTCCCTGTTTTAAAATTCTTTCCTGTGTTTCCTGTACCCCGCCACTTTCTCTTTCTGTGTATCCCCTTATTTGTCTCCTTGTCGTTATTTCTTAATGTTTTCCTATTTGTCCTGTACCCCGTTGCTTTTTAAGTTTTATTTCTGTGTCTCCCACTATGCGGCTCACTGTCCCTATTTTTTTAATCCCTCCCTTTGGTTGGGGAAGGGTCTGTCCAGGCATGCCTGCCTGAGGGAGCTGATGAAGGGGAGCTGTCCAAGGAGGGAATCCAAGGGAGTCCTGCAGGCGGTTGCCTCCAGCAATGAATGGCCAGTGCCTGCAGCGAGGAAGCATCCCTCCGAGCCGTCCCTGACAGAGCGCACTACCAGCACGCAGTGCTGGGAGCTCAGTGCCTCCATCGGCTGCACGGGAGAGCCGCCGGGAAGCTTGGTGGTGGAGGAGTGTTGAGGCACCTGCTGCCGAGGCAGACAGAAAAGCGTCAGGGCAGTGAAGGTCTCTTGCCGGTGCCAGGAGCTGCGTTGAGTCGCGTGTTCTCTCGTGTGCATCCTGGTCCATCTCTGCTGCCCTTCCCCAGATCTCTGCCTGCCTGCCTCCCTGCCTGTCCCTGCTTCTGTCTCCCTCTCTGCTGGCCCACCTACCTGTGTGGCTCCCCGAAGCTTGTTACTCTGCTATGAACTCTGCCCTGTACCACTTCACCTATTAATTTTTTTCTGTTTCCCTCTTTCTGGCTCCCTCTCCCTATTTTTTAATGCTTTCCTGTATTTTTTGTACCCCATTGCATTTTAATTTCTCTCTCTACATTTCCCTCTCTCCAGTGCCTTGTCCCTATTTTTTAATTCCTCCCTCTGTCCTGCACCCCATAGCTTTTAACATTTTCTTTCTATGGTTCCTTCTATCCATCTTCCTGTCCCTGCTTTTCTAATATTCCCATTTCTTGTACCTGATCACTGTTTAAATTTTCTTTCTACGTTGTCCTCTATCCATCTCCCTGTCCCTATGTTATAATTCTTGTCTATGTTTCTTGTACTTAGTTGCTTTTTAAAACTCCTTCTAGGTCTCTCTCTATCAGGCTTCCTTTCTTGATTTTTAAAATTCTTCCCTCTATTTCTTGTACCCCATTGCTATTTGATGTCTCTTTCAAGAATTCCTTTTATCTGGCTCCCTTTCCCTGAATTTTAATTCCTCCCTTTCATCTGCATACCTCCTCGCTTTTAAAATTTCCTTTCAATATTTCCTTCTATTGTCATCCCTGTTCCTATTTTTTAATTCTTTCCTATATTTCTTGTAGCCTGTTGCTTTTTAAAATTTCTTTCTATGTCTCCCGCTATCTGATTCCTTGTCCCTATTTTTTAATTCCTCCCTCTCTGTCCTGTACCCAGTTGCTGTAAAAAATTTCTTTCTATGTCTCCATTTATGTAGTTTCCTGTTCTTCTTTTTATTTTTTTTTCTGTCAGTACTCTGTCAATTTAAAATTTTGTTTTATGGCTACTTTTAGCCAGTTTACTGTCTTTATTTTCTAATTCTCTCCTGTCTGTCCTGTACCCTGTTGCTGCTTCAATTTTCTTTCTATGTCTGCTTTTATCAAGCTCCCTATCCATAGTTTTTAATTCTTTCCTGTGTTGTGTACCCTGTTGACTTTAAAATTTACTTTTATGTGTCTCTAGTTTTTTCCCCATTCTTGTTTTTTGATTTATTCCTGTCTTTCCTTAAAGCCATCACATTTTACATTTTCTTTCTACGTCAAAGTTTATCTACTTTGCTGTCCCTATTTTTTGTTTTCCTGTCTATCCTGTACCCTGTAGCTTTTAAAATTTTCTGTCTCCTTTAACCAATTCACTGTCTTTTTATTTGTTTCTCATCTGTCTTGCACCTAATTGCTTTTGAAATTTTCTTCCTATGTCTCTCTGTATTTTTCTCCCTATTCTTATTTTGTAACTTTTCCCTTGTCTTTCCTTAATGCCTCCACTTGTATAATCTTCTTCCTATGTCTCTCTCTATCACCCTACCCTTATTTTAATTTTTCTTCACATCTTAATGCCTTTGCTTTTAAAATTTTCTTTCTATGTCAAGTTTTAACCAGCTTTCTTTACCCATTTTTAATTTTTTTCCTCCTTGTCTTTTACCCAGTTGCTTTTAAAATTTTCTTTCTGTGTCTACTTTAACGATTTTACTGTCTTTATTTTTAAATTTTCCCCTGCCTGTCCTGAACCCCGTTGCTTTTTTAATTTTCATTCTATGTCTATTTTATAAAGATCCCTATCTGTATTTTTTAATTTATTCCTGTGTTGTGTACCCTGTCACTTTTAAAGTTACATTTCCATGCGTACTTTAACTTAAAAAAAAAATCAAATTTTCTTTCTCCATCTCTTTTAATTTGCTGTCCCTATTTTTGAATTTTTCCCTTCATTTCCCTAATCCTCATTGCTTTAAAAATGTTCTTTCTATGCCTACTTTTTTCCCTTCGATGTCTTTACTTTTAATTATTTCTTCTCTTTCTTCAGTGCCCTCACTTTTAAAATTTTATTTCTACATCTCTGTTTTAGTTTGCCATTACTGTTTATTAACTTTTCCTTATTTCTTTAATCACCATTGCTTCTAAATTTTTCTGTCTGCTTTTATTCCAATTGTTGTCTTTAATTCTTTCTTGTCTTTCCTTAGTGCCCTCGCTTTTTAAAATTTTGTTTCTGCATCTCTGTTTTAGTGCACTGTCCCTAATGCTCATTGCTTTTTAAGTTTTCTTTCTATGCCTACTTTTATTCTGTTCACTGTCTTTATTTTTAATGATTTCTTGTCTTTCCTTAGCACTGTTGCTTTTAAAAATTTCTGTCTATGTCTGCATTTTAGTTCAATGTTGCTGCTTTGTACTGCTTTCCTCCCTTAATCCTTTGGCTTTTAAAATTTCTACTTGCATCTTGTTTGCTGTCATTAATTTTTAATTATTCTTTCTTGTTTTTCCTTAGTGCCATCACTTTTTAAATCTTCTTTTCCATCTCCATTTTAGTTCACCAATGCGATTTTAAAATTTTTTCCTTATTTCCTTAATCACCATTGCTTTTAAAAGTTTGTCTGTTTTTATACCATTTCCTGTCTTTATTTTGATGTATTTATCCTTAATTATTTTTTGTCTTTCCTTAGTGCCCTACCTTTTAAAATTTTCTTTCCACAGCTCTCTTTTAGTTTGCTTTCTTTTTCTTTTAGTTTTCTTTCTATGCCTACTTTTATCCTGTTCACGGTCTTTATTTTTTAACGATTTCTTGTCTTTCCTTAGTGCCTTTGCTTTTTAAAATTTCTATTTATGTCTGTGTTGTAGTTAGCTGTCACTATTTTTAGTGCTTTCCTTTCTTAATCTTAATATTTGGTTCTTCCTTTTTTCCTTTCTTAATCTTGATCATTGGTTTTTAAAATTTTCTACTTTTATCTCCTTTGCTGTCATGAGATGTTAATTATTTTTTCTTGTTTTTCGTTACTGCCATTGCTTTTACAATTTTTTAATTCTACATCTCTCTTTCAGTTCACAGTTTCGATTAATTTTTTTCCTTATTTTCCTTAGAGTTTGCCATCGCTGTTTTTTCATTTGCTCAATATGGCTTTAATCTCCATTGCTTTTAAATTTTCTGTCTCCTTTTATCCCCTTTGCTGTCTTTATTGTGCTGTAGTTAATTATTTCTTGTCTTTCCTTAGGGCCCTCCCGTTTTAAATTTTCTTGCTCCGCCTTTAGTTTGCTGTCCCTAGTTTTTAGTTCCCTCCCCTTCTTTTCCCTAATGCTCATGGCTTTGCAAATTTTCTTTCTATGCCCGCTTTTCTCCTGTTCACCGTCTGTAGTTTTGAATGATTTCTTGTATTTCCTTAGTGCATTTTTTATTTTATTTCTGCATTGTAGTTCACTGCTGCTGTTTTTTAGTTCTTTCCTTTCTCCGTCCTTTGGCTTTTAAAATGTTCTACTTTTATCCCATTTGCTGTTGTTAGTTTTTAATTGTCCTTTCTTGTCTTTCCTTAGTGCTATTGCTTTTTAGATTTTCTTTCATCATCTCCCTTTTAATTCAGTGATGCTATTTTTGAATGTTATCCTTATTTCCTTAATCACAGTTTCTTTTAAAGTTTTCTGTCTCCTTTTATTCCATTAGCTGTCATTATTTCCCTGTATTTATGTTGTAATTATTTCTTGTCTTTCCATAGTGCCCTCACTTTTTAAATTTTCCTTCTCCATCTCTTTAAGTTCGCTGCCACTATTTTTTAATTTTTCCATTTATTTCTCTAATTCCTGTTACTTTTTAAAATTTTCTTTTATCCTGTTCCCAGTCTTTATTATGCTGTTCTTTTAATTACTTCTTGCCTTTCTTTAGTTCCTTTGCTTTTTATATGTTCTATTTTAATCTGTTCCAGCCTGCTGTCTCTATGTTTTAATTTTTCCCTTATTGCCCCCTTTTAAAATGTTCTTCCTATGCTTACTTTTATTACTTTTGATGCCTTTATTTTTTAATTATTTCTTCTCTTTCCTTGGTGCTGTTGCCTTTAACATTTTGTATCTATGTATGCCTTTTATTTTGCTGTTTCAATTTTTTAGTTTTTTTCTCTCTTAATCCTTTGGCTTTTAATATTTTCTACTTTTATCTCATTCGCTCTCTTTATTTTTAAAGTGTTTTTTCTTTTTTTTCTTTAGTGCCATCTCTTTTTTTAAATTTTCTTTTTATGTCTCTCTCTCTTTTAGTTCGATGCTGCTATTTTGTAATGTTTTCCTCATTTCCTTAATCACCTTTCTTGTTAATATTTTTTGGTCTACTTTTACCCCATTCACGGTCTTTATTTGTCTACCTGTATTTTTTAATTATTTCTTGTCTTTCCTTAGTGCTGTCGCTTTTTAAATTTTCTTTCCGCGTCTCCATCTTACTTTTCTGTCCCTATTTTTTAGTTTTTCCCTTGATTTCCTGAATCCTTCTCACTTTTTAAAAGTTCTTTCTATGCCTACTTTTTTCCCCTTCACTGTCTTTTAAGAATGATTTCTTTTCTTGCTTCTTTGCCATAATTTTTTAGATTTTGTTTCTTTCCACTTCCTTGTTGTAGTTTAATGTCGCTATTATTTTTTCTTTATTTCCTTAATTCTATTTGCTTCTAATATTTGCTGTCTACTTTTATTCTGTTGGCTGTCTTTATTTTTAAATTATTTTTTGTCTTTCCCTAGTGCCTTTGCTTTTAATTTTCTTTCTACATCTCTGGTTTAGTTCACTGTCCCTATTTTTAAATTTTTCCATTTTATTTCCCTAGTCCCCCTTGCTTTTCAGATTTTTCTACTTCTATCTCATTCACTGTCTTTATGTTGCTGTCTTTTCTTTTAATAATTTCTTGCCTTTTGTTAGTGCCCTTGCTTTTTAGAGTTTCTTTCTGCATTTATTTTAGTTCACTGTCCCTATTTCATACTTTTATCCTTTATTTCCCTAATTCCCCTCTGCTTATTAAATCTTCTTTCTATGCCTACTGTTATTACCTTTGAATTTTTTTAATAATTTCTTCTTAGTGCTGTTACTTTAAAAATTTTATTTTTACATCTCTGTTTTAGTTTGCTGTCCTTATGTCATAATTTTTCCTTTATTTCCCTAATCCCTGTCGCTTTTAAAATTGTCTACTTTTATTCCCTTTGCAGTCTTTATTTTGCTGTCTTTTCTTTTAATAATTTCTTGTCTTTCCTTAGTGCCCTCGCTTTTTCAATATTCTTTCTCCATCTCTGAGTTTGCTGTCCCTATTTTTCAATTTTTCCCTCTATTCCCCTAATTCCCCTCTGCTTATTAAATGTTCTTTCTATGTCCACTTTTATTCCCTTTGCTGTTTTTTAAAAAAATATTTTTTCTTTCATTAGTGCCGTTGCTTTTTGAATTTTCTTTCCACATCTGTTTTAGTTCACTGTCCCTGTCTTTTAATTTTTCCCTTTATTTCCCTAATACCCATCACTTTTAAAATGTTCTTTCCCTGTCTACTTTTTTCCCTTCGATATCTTTATTTTTAGTTATTTCCTTAGTGCCTTTGATTTTCAATTTTCTTCCTATGTCCCCGTTTCAGTTCACTGCCCCTACTTTTAATTTTTTTCCTCTATTTCCCTAAACTCTGTTGCTTTAAAAATTTTCTGTCTACCTTTATTCCGTTCACTGTCATTATTTTTTAATTATTTCTTGTCTTTCCTTAATGCGGTCGCTTTTTACAATTTCTGTCTCTCTGCATTTGTTTAGTTCGCTGTTGCTATTTTTTTAATTCTTTCCTGTCTTAGTACCTTGGCTTTAAAATTTTTGTTTCTATGTCTACTTTTATCTAGTTTGCTGTCTCTGTGTTTAATTTTTTTTCTGTTTGTCCTCTACCCAGTTGCTTTTGAAATTTTCTTTCTATATCTACTTTGATCAAGCTCCCTATCCTTGCTTTTTAATAGTTTTCGGTCTGTTGTGTACCCCGTTGCTTTTAAAATTTACTTTGTATGTGTCTCTCTCTTTGTCCCCCTTTCTTTATTTTGTAGTTTTTTCTTGTCTTTCCTAAGAGATGTGGCTTTTATTTTTCCTATTTCTAATTTTATCCCATCCAATGTGCTTATTTGTTAATGCTTTCCTGTCTGTCCTACAGCCTGTGCTTCACTTCATCTATTTTCTTCGTACGTCTGTATTTAGATTGCCATCTCTATTTTTTTCATTTTCCTGTCTCTTTATCCCTTGGCTTTTAAAATTTTGTTTCTATATGTAATCTGGTTTGCTGTCCCTGTTTTTAGTTCTTTGCTGACTGTCCTGTACCTCTTTGCATTTTCAGGTTTCCTTCTAGGTCTACTTTTATCAAGGTCCCTATCCCTGTTTTTTAATTCTTTCCTGTCCCATCCTTTTTGAATTTTTCTCTTTCTCATCTTTTACTCAGTTTTCTCTCCCTATTTTTAATTTTTTCTGTTTTTCCTTACCCTGTCGCTTTTAAAATTTTCTTTTTATGTCTCCATTTATCTAGTTCCCTTTCCCTTATTCTTAATACTTTCCTGTCACGTACCATGTGGCTTTTAACGTTTTATTTCTATGTCTCCATTTATCTAGTTCCCTGTCCCATTTTTCTTTCCTGTGTTTCCTGTAGTCCATTGTTTTTTATTTTCCCTTTCAAATCTCCCTCTACATAGCTCCCTTTAACAATTTTTTACATTTCCTGCCTCTCTGTCCTGTTCCCTTTCTATTTCTCGCTCTGTCTTACATTCTCTAATTTTTAGTTCTTGCCTATGTTTGTTGCTTTTTAATTTCTATTTCTATGACTGCCTCTATCCAACTTCCTGTCACTTCTTTTTACTTCTTTCTGCTTTTTCCCCCTTTTGTAGTTTCGTCTCTGTCTCCCTCTATCCGCCCCCCCCCCCCCCCAGCTGCCTGTGTGTCTCTTACTCTCTCTGTCCCTCTCTGCTGTTCCTGTTGTTCTGCTCGGTCCCTTCTGTCTCTCTCCCCTGCCCCCTATTGCTCCATCTCCCTGTTCCTGTGGTTCTCTACTTCATCTCCCCATCCTCCTCCTCGCTGCACTCCATTTCCCTTTCTCTCAACACCCTTGTGCGGTTCCCCGTCCCTCTCTTGTTCCCAGCATCCTGTTTTCTGGCTCCCTGTCCTACACCTCTTCTCTACCTCCCTCTGTCCTTCCTTCTGCTTTCCTCTTCCCTCTTTTCCCTCTGTCCCACTGCCTTTGGGCACCAAGCCTTGTAGCCAGCTCATTGCTGGGATTTCTGATGGGCATGAAGGAACAAACATTTGCTGCCTCCTTTGTGACCCCAGATGTGTTTCCAGCCACCGGCCTCTGGGTGAGTGGCTGTGGTTGGGTCCAGGGGATGCAGTGATGTGCTGTGGGGCTGGGGTGATGACCTCAGTTCCTGATGGGTTCCAGCTAGGGCAGCCCAGGTGGGACCCATGAAGTGAAGATGGGGCTGGGCCAAGGGTTTAAAAGGGCTGCAGGCTGGGATGGGCTGGGCTAACCCCAGGTGCAGCTGAGGATGGGGCTGGCTCTGCTGTGCCAAGGGGCTCTAGCTGGTGAGAGGGCTGCCTGGGTACATCTGCCTGTGGGAGCTGGCTGAGGAGTGAAACAAAGGGGCTTCCGCAGACAGCTGTCTCCAGCAAGGAAGGGCCGGTCCCCACAGCAAAGAAGGATCCCTCCCAGCCATCCCCAACAAAGCGCACCCCCAGCACACGGCGCCGGGAGCTCGGTGCCTCCGTTGGCCTCACATATGAGCCACTGTGCACCTGGGAATCCTCATGGGAGTGGAGCGTTGGGGCACCCACTGCCTACTCCTGGGTGGGCAAGGGTAGGGCAGCCAGCCCTGTAGAGGAGGAAGGGGTAGAGGCAGAGAGAGAAGTCTCGGGGCGGTGAAGGTCTGCTAGCGCCAGGAGCTGCAGTGAGTCGCACATCCCCTTCTGTGTGTCCATGCCCATCCCTGCCGTGCTTCTCCAGATATCTGCCTGTCCCTGCCTCTGTCTCCCTTTTGGGCTGTCCGGCTCCCCAAAGCTTTTTGCTCTGCTGCTAGCACTGTCCTGTACACCGTTGCCTTCTCCATTTCTTTTCTGTGCCTCTCCCTTTCCGGCTTCTCATCCGCTACTGTTTCATTCTTCCCACACTACCTTTTTCCCAATTGCTTGTGAAAAGTGCATTTCTAGGTCTCCCTCTACCCAGCGACCTGTCTCTGTTTTCAGACTCCCTTTGCTCTACACCCCAACACTCTTCCCATGTCCTTTCCCTGAGGCTGTTGATCTGGCTCCCTCTCCTGATACTTAACTTCTTACCCGTATGGCCAGTACCCCATTGCTTTCTAGTTTTTCCTCTATGTCTCCATTTATCCAGTTCCATGTCCGTGGTTTTTATTTCTTCCTGCATGTTCTCTACTTCATAGCTTTTAAAATTTTGTTTCAATGTCTTTAGGTTGCTGACCCCATTTTTAATTTTTTTCCCTCTCTGTTCTTAGTCCCTTTGCTCTTTAAATTTTCTTTCTACATCTCCGTTTTAGTTCACTATTGCTACTTTTTAATTTTTTCCTTATTTCTTTAATCACTGTTGATTTTAATATTTTGTCTACTTTTATTCTGGTTTCTGTCTTCATTTTTTAATTATTTCTTGTCTTTATTAGTCCCTTTGCTGTTTAAATTTTCTTTCTACACCTGTTTTAGCTCACTGTCCCCATTTTAAAATTTTTCTATTTCCGTATTGCCCATTGCTTTTAAAATATTCTTTCTACTCCTACTTGTTTTCCATTCGCTGTCTTTTTTTAATTATTTGTTGTCTTTTCTTAGTGCCGCCACTTTTTTAGATTTTCTTTCGCTGTCTCCATTTTAGCTCCCCATTGCTATTTTTAAATTTTTTCTTATTTTATCCCTGTTGCTTTTAAAATTTTTTGTCCACTTTTGTCCCATTTGTTGTCTTTATTTCGCTGTCTTTATTTCGCTGTCTTTATTTCGCTGTCTTTATTTTATAATTATTTTTTGTCTTACTTCAGTGCTCTCGCTTTAAAGACTTTCTACATCTCCATTTTAGTTCACTGTTCCCATTTTTAAATTTTTCCCCTTTATTTCCCTAATCCCCCTCACTATTGAAATATTCTTGCTATGTTTACTTTTATTCCCTTTTTTGTTTAATTATTTCTTGTCTTTCTTTAGTGTCCTCGCTTCTTAAATCATCTCTTTTCATTTGCTCTCCTGATTTTGTAATTTCTTCCTTTATTTTGCTAATGCCTATCGCATTTTTAATATTGTTTCTATGCCTACTTTTATTCCCTTTGCTGTCTTTTTTTATAATTCCTTGTCTTAGTGCTATTGTTTAAATTTTATTGTATATTTTTATTTTCTGTTCTTATTTTCTTTGCACACGGTGGCATGCCCCCACGGCAGCCTTTGTGCATGGTGGCAGAGCCCCCAGCCCCATGCCAGCCTTAGCACATTGTGGCATCGTTGTTTCCAGTAAGGCTTGCTTTCTCTGTTCAGTGCTTTGCATGCTGTAAGTTTAAGGCAGATGAGCAAAATAGCTGCTGCTCCTCCTGCAGCCTTTATGCCATCTGGTGGTTTGTCCCTCCCCTTTCCCAGGTGATTGTGGGAAGGGTGGTGGGCAGGGCCAGGGGTATATGAGCTGCAGCCTCATCTTCGGGAGCTCATTCTGCTCCTGGACTTCTTTGGTGTCAGTACTCTGCTGTTCCTTCAGTTGACTGCAGATTTTGACCTGCCTCAGTTATCTAGGCAGATGTGTTTTGACATTTAAAGAAGCACAGGTGTCTGTTTGAGGTAAGGGCTTCAGGACCAGTCAAGGTTCCATAGCATATATAGTAGAAAGTATACTTGCATGCAGCTTTGTTTTTGTTTTTTTTTTTTTCAGGTCAGTAATTTTGATTGGGTGTTCAGGGGTGGCAAGATGGTTCAATAGTCTTGTTTTGTTTGTTGTGTTTTTGTTTTTTTTTTTTTTTTTAATTCTAAGTGCATTATATTTTTCTGGAATTCCTGATTTTGTTGAAGATAGAACCTTGTTTTTCTCACCAGTTTTTCCATGCAAGTTGTTGACACCATCTCTTAATAGGAGTGATGGTGAGATGATCTAGCAGGGGTTAAGGTGGTCATCTTGTATGCATCTGCATGTGGAGTTTTAGCATTTTTCAAGAAAGCAGCAGGGTCATAAGGTGTAGTGTCTTTCAGGTTACGGAACCGTTCATCGTCTTTCTCGATCGCCGACAGAGTACCACGTTGTCCCTGGAACCTCTGCGGATTGCAATAGGCCCCTTCTAGATTATAAGCTTCAGGACTTCACTGATTTTGTGGGTCTGTTCCAGAGCCTGGAGTCTGTGGGAAGATGAAAGATAAGCCGGGCTCACAGAACATGGGGTGCAGCTTGGAAGAGCAGCTCCCAAGGAGTGGCCGACACGGGGGGTTCAGGGGTGCAAATACAGGGCAGAAACTGTCGGGAAGGAGTGGGCTTCCTTCCCTGCCACGTCAGGAGAAGAGAAGGTGTTTTGCAAGTTTTGGGAGCGGGGGATGGTTGGGAAAGGGAGGCAGGTTCATGAGCCTTTCTCAGATGGGTTTTGCAGTTTTATTTGGGTTTTGCCGAGGTCTGTTCTGTTTTTGTCTCTCCATGGCCGACGGGAGATATGACGGAGTTACGAGGGACGCGGCGTAAACTGTCCAGGCCTCCACATCACAACATGCGGGGGCGAACGTCAGACAAGTCTCGTCTCGTAAACCATGGGGTACATTGAGGTACATGTGGCATTTAAACACGGACTCCACATATGAGTTGAGGCAAAGACAAGCGAAGATGACGATGACACTTTATTTTTACAATCTATCCCTTTTATAATATGATCTAGCATTCACGAGCAAGCAAAACCCATTTTATTGGCTACTGTCTTGCGTCCGCGCGTCTCTTCAGCGTTACTTATTGGTTCTTCAAGCTGGTGCACACGAATTCCTCTTTCAGGGATGTATCCAATCTCATCCTTATTTTTCTGCCTCTAAGTTTCACAAACTTGTTTGTAACAAGCCTCAAGGGCACAGCTGCATCTTGTCAAAGTAAAACAGCCTCTCATTTATTCCCACAGGTACATAAAAAGATACCCTCTGGAACTCTCGGGTGTCCGCTCCTCCGTGCCTCTTTCTCACTTCATTCCCCGAGCTAATTTTTGCATCTGTCCCTTCACCATCCATCAGGACATCACAGAAACTGTTACTTAGAGGCATTGACTGGGCACTTATTTCCAGCGCAGGCTTGTGTCGCCGTCTTCCCTTTCCTTCCCCTCTTCTGGAGAAGAGGATGTGTATTATTTGTGCTTTTAAAAATCTCCACGGAGCACCACGTCTTTTATCGCAGTCCTGAACACGCAAGATTTTTCTCTTATTCTCTTTTTGCCCTTTTCCTTGAGCGCCCAAGGAGGCTTGCTCTAGTGTCAGTCATGACAATGATGTTCTTGGGTATAGTGTTTTTAGCACCAGTTTCTGTAGCCGTAAGGTGTCCGTTTCAGATCTCTGAGTCGCCGTGTCATGCCATTGCGGTTTCTCCATCGTCAGACTGCTGCTGTAATTCCCTAAGGGGCTTTGGAGGTCGCCGGGCTTGAGGGTCTCCTCGATTGGAGGAGATTTTCAGAATGGAAGTCTTTCCCATTCAAAGAAGTTGTGTTTTATGAACTCCCCATCAGAGTGGGGATCTTCAGAGATGATGCGCTTGGCAGTAGAAGTCAGCAGCAGCAGCAAGACTTTCCACTCTCTTAAAAAAAAAAAAAAAAGAAAAAAAAAAAGTCCATTTGCTTCCAAAGACCCGAGCACAGCGCGTCTTCCAGAAGTTGATGGCATCGCTGGTTCTCAGTTGCAACAGCCGAGATGTCATCAACACGCGTTCCTCTGCGTGCTTCGGCGCAGCCAAAAGCGTTAGCAAATCTGCCGGTCCTTTTTGGTAGCCTTACGCGTTGCAGCCCCGGGGATTGGATTCTGCCCCCAAAGTAAAACCGTATGGGGGATCTCTTCTGTCACGGTTTTTTCTCTCCTAGATGTAACTTTAGGAAAAAAAAGTTAAAATTGGATCTACAAACTGCCTTGCGTTGTTTCAGCTGTAACTGCCAACTAGCTGTGGCGTACAATTGCTTAGGTGTGTTTAAGCAGTGAGGTATTTGTTCTGAACGTTGACCAGGAGAGGCAACTGAACGTTACGGGGTGTTTTCCCCCCCGCTCTTTTGACGGAGTGCTCTGAAGTACTTTCTTTCTGTCTGGCTTTCAAGGGTGCGTTTCCCTGGCAGTTCAGCAGCATCTCTCTTGGGCGGCGCGGCTGGCCAGATGTCGCTCCTAATGACGTAAGGCGCAAAAAACCCCTGGTCAAATGATAACTGCGTATCTTGGAGACAGATAATCTACTGGTATCGATTCACAGCTGTGCAAGTTAAATTAACGCCAAAGGAAAATCCAGTCCTTCTCCAGCAGAAGTATTTTTATTGGATGTTTATAAACACACGCACAGCTTTTTTAGTATGAAGCGAATTGCTGCGATTTGTCCTTTGCTTTTCCTTTTCCCCTCGAAAGCATTACGCTTCCCTTCCAGCTTTATCGACTGAGCCAGCAAGATGTGCAGCAGCAGCTGCGAGGGCCGTAGCTGTTGCGGCGGACCTGTAAGCGTAGATTCTGATTGCGGTACGCCCTCGTCCTGCAGCCTCGCAGGGTCGTCTCCCTGCAGCCGTGCCGTAAGGAAGGGATGAGACGTTTTGCATTGCACTAGAGAAAAATCTCTCGCCTTTATATAGATAGATCGATAAAAAATTTCTATATCTATTATATTAAAAATATATATTATATATATATAAAATAATATTAATATACATAAAATTAACATATATATAAAAAAAGGATTTCAAAATACAAACTTGTATCTGCTGTATTATATAAATTATTAAAAAATAATTTTCTGTAATTTTCCGTCCCCGTATTAGTTCACCAATGTGATTTTTAAATCGCTTCCCGATGTTCTTAATTGCCGCTTCCTCTAAACACTTTCCCATCTCCTTTTGTCCTCTTTGCTGCCTTTATTTCCCTGTATTTCTGTTTTAATTCTTTCTTGTCTTTCCTTAGGGCCCTCGTTTTTTGAATTTTCCTTCGCCGTCCCTTTCGTTCGCTGTCCTGTTTTTTTAATTTTCCCATTTATTTCCCTAATCCCTGTGGCTTTTTCCATGTTCTAGGTTGACTTTTCCCCTGGGGGTTTAGCTGGGTTTAATTGTTTCTTCTCTTCCCTTAGTGCCCTGGCTTTCTAAATTTTCCTTCTCCGATGGAGCTCCCTGTCGCTATTTATTAAGTTTTTCCTTATTTCTTCAATCGCCCTTGCTGTTCAAAGCGTCCTGCTTTCGGCTGGCAGAGAGTTAAGGTTCTTCCTAGTAGCTGGCACAGTGCTGCCTTTTGGATTTCGGATGAGCATCGTGTTGGTAACGCGCTGACGTTTTGTTTGTCGCTAAGTAGCGCTGACACCACTCAAGGACCTTTCAGCTTCCCGTGCTCTGCCCGGTGCGCAAGAAGCTGGGAGGCGCCACAGGCAGCTCAGCTGCCCCAGACCGGCCGCAGCACTATTCCCTACCGTGGGACATCACGCTCGGTCCGGAAACTGGGGGGGCGTTGGCCAGGAGTCAGCGATGGCAGCTCGGGGACGTGCTTGGCATCGGTCGGCGAGTGGTGAGCCCCTGTCTAGTGAAGCGCTTGCTTTGTATACTCTTATTGGTTTATTATTATTATTATTATTACTACTGCTGCTGCTGCTACTAGTATTACTAGTATTCTGTTGTCTTTTCCTTCAATTGTTAAACTGTTCTTACCTTAACCCCCGAGTTTTCTGACTTCGACCCTTGCAATTTTCTCCCGCGTAGCGGCTGTGTGGTGCTTAGCTGCTGGCTGGGGTTAAACCACGACAAAAGCTTCTGTCGACTTGTATTCCGTCTGCCGTTTCCATTTTTTAATTCTTCCTTGTCTCTATTAGGACCTTTGCTTTGTCCATTTTCTTCCTACGTCTCTCTTTTAGTTCACTGTCCCTGTTTTTCATTTTTTTCTCTTTGTTGCCCTAATTCCCGTCACTCTTGAAGTTTTTTTTGCTTTTATCCCGTTCCCTGTCTTTAGTTTTCAGTTAGTTCTTCTCTTTCCTTAGGCTCCTCCCTTCTGAAATGTTCTTTCTCCGCTTTTAGTGTGCTGTCCCTAGTTTTTAGTTTCCCCCCTTCATTTCCCTAATGCTCCCCGCTTTTAAGGTTTTCTTCCTACGCCTAGTATTATACCCTTCACCGTCTTTATTTTGTAATGGTTTCTTGTCTTCCCTTCGTGCGGACCCTTTTTAAAATTGCCCGTTATGCCTGTGTTGTAGTTCACCATCGGTATTTTCTTAGTTCTTCCTTCTCTTAAACCTTTGGCTTTCAAAATGTTCTACTTTTATCTCGTTTGCTGCTCTTAGGTTTTAGCTCTCCTTTCTCGTTGTTCCTGAGTGCTGTCACTATATATATTCTCTTTTCCATGTGAATTGCTTGCTTGGTATACTATTATTGGTTAATTATTATTATTAGTAGTATTACTACTGGTATTACTACTCTTCTATTGTCTTTACCTTGAATTCTTAAACTGTTCTTCTAATTATTTCTTCTCTTGTCTTAGTGCCCTTGCTTTCTACATTTTCTTTCTTTGTGTCCGATGGAGTTTCCTGTCTCTATTTATTTATTTTTCCCTTATTTTTTCAATTTCTGTACTGTTAACTGTTTTTCTGCTTTGATCCTATTCCTTGTGTTTATTTCGCCTTTTTTTTTTTTACATCTTGTGTTTTCTTAGTAGCCTTGCCTTTTATATTTTCTGTCTACATTTGTGTTTCAGTTTGCTCTAGCTTATGAATAATTTTTTCCTTAATCAGCATTGCTTTTATACTTGTCTGTCTTCTTTTATCCCATTTAGTGTCCTTATTTCAGCATCTTCATTTATTATTTCCTATCTTTCCTTAGTTTCTTCGCTTTTTAGATATATTTTCATCATCTCCTTTTTATGTCCCTCTCCCTATTGTTTTTTTTCTCTTTTATTTCCCTACTTCCCTTTGCTTTTTAAATATTCTTTCTATGACTCCTTTTTTTCCTCTCTGCTTTCTTTTTTTAGTTATTTCTTTTTTTGCTTCTTTGCCATCGTTTTATTTCGTTAATCGCCATCGCGTTTAAAATTTTATCGTCTTTTATCCCATTCACTGTGTGTGTTTCGTTGTCTTTATGTTGTAATTATTTCTTGTCTTTTCTTAATGCCCTCACTTTTCAAATTTTATTTCTATCTCTCTGTTTTAGTTCACCATCTCTATTATTTTTTTTTTTTCTTATTTCTTTAATCACCGTCGCTTTTAAACGTTTTGCTTTACTCAGAGATAACTCCTCCATAGGCTTTCATTTTGCCCCAGAGCACTCTTACCTTCTCCTCCGCCACGTCGGATGTCTCCGTTCGGTCCCCGGTCTCTTGAGGACATCCGTGCTCCCTTCGGATCCTCTCCCGCGTACTTCATCACCCCGGCGAATCTTCATTTGTCTCTACGTCCGCGTTCCCCCATCTCACGGAGCCATTCCGTTCCTGTCATGATGTCCACCTGAGACCCACAGCACCCTTTGAGCTCTGTAGCGCTATTTGTATCTCTCCCATTCAGACAGAACCCTTGCTCAGGCTTTGTCTGAGCCCCAGAGCTCTCTTACCTTATTCTTTGCCATCTAGGATGTCTCTGTTCAGTCGCTCATTCCCTGAGGACATACGTTAGTACATTGTTAGGACACCCTCTTGCATTTTGCATTGCAACACAGAGCCTTTTTCTGTCTCTCTTTCACTGTCGACACCCCCCTTCTGCCATCATCGTGCCCACCGACGCGGTCCTCGTGCCCCACAGCCGTTTTTTCACTCTGTAGCGCTCTTTGTGCCCTTCTCGCTCCCCGAGAACCTTTTCTGATGCCATATTTAATCGTGTTTGTTTGTGCCTCCGAGCGCTCTTATCGTCCTGTGTGCCATCTAGGGTGCCTCCATTTGGTCCCTGGCCTCCCTGAGGAGATCTGAGATTTTGGATGGAACCTTCCTTTTTTTATTGCTTTTATATTTTAATTTCCCCCCAGCAGCTGTTTGTAGAGAGTATGTTGTGCAGATGCTCTAAGTTTTTCTCTCTTGCCTTTACATCTGTTAGTTTTGAAATTGTCTCTACAGATACAATGGGCTAAAAGGAAACTATCCGGGGGATTTGTCTTTTGTTAGAGCAAAACGAATGAGTTTTTTTCACTTTGCACAATCTGATGTCAGCATGAAGTTATTTTAAAACTACAGATGCTTTTTAAAAAGTATCTTCCCATTTTTGGCTTAGGTTTTTAGGTGTTTGTTTGTTTTTTTTTTAAGTCGGTGTTTTCACCTGATTTTCTAGCTAAAGTTCCCAACCTCTCCAGACATCTTCCTCGTGTCCTGAGCCTTCTTCAGTCTCTCCGGCCCATTCAAGACCTGTCTAATGGCGTCATGATGCCTGTATATGCCTTTGAGGTCGCCCTTAGCGTGCCTTTAGCTTCGTAGCGGACCTTGCGCCCCTCTCGTTCCCTCAGAAGACTTCCTGAGTCTGTACCTGTGACCGGCCCGGTTATCCTGGCCTTTCTCCCTCTAGCTGTGCCTCTATTCATTCCCTGGCTGTCTGATGATGAGTTTAGTTGGTTCAGATCCTCTCCAGATTTAATTGTCGTGTCCCCAGTCCTTTTTCTGTTTCTCTGCTCCCTCGGGACATTGTTTTTCTCCTGCGCACGATGCCTCCAGAGACCTTTCCTTGTTCTCCACCTCTTCCTTGTAGCGCTTTGAGTCGTGCAGCAGTCATTCGTTCCTCTAACACTATCTAGGATTTCTGTGTTCAGTCTCCGGGCACCTGAGGCCATCGGTAGTCCACTCGGACAATCACCCAAGTTCCTCCTTGTCGTCCCAAGCCGCCTCTCATTTGTCAGCCCCCCTCAACGCCCTTCTCCCCAGAGTCACGACGCCTCCTGAGATGTTCGTCGTTCTCTATGGCACCCTGTAGCACCATATCTCCCTTCCCATCTCTCTCGTTCAGTCAGAGCCTCCCATCTTTCTTTGCTATGCAGCGCTCTTTCGTCTCTCTGCCGTTGACGGTGTCTTCCTCCGGTTCCTCTCTCGCTTAGTCACGTGGAGTTTGCCGAGACGTTCTCCTGAGATTCTGAGGCTGTCAGTGTGTCTTAAGCCATTTTTTCTTACCCTGCCCCCTCATAATTCCTCTACTCTATATAATGATGCCTTCCGAGTCCTTTCTCATACTCCACAGCAGTCTCGTAGCACTTTAGCTCCAGTGCAATTTTTTTTGTTTTGGTGCACTTTAGAGGTCTCTTATCTTCTTCTTTGCCATTTAGGATGCCTTTGTTTAGCCCCTGATCCCCTGACAACATCTGTACTTTGTTGAAATCCCCCTCAGAGTTCCTCATTGATACTTCTGAGGATTCTTTGGTGTCTCAGGCCCCCTCGGGACTTCTCAGCTTCTGTTGCCGAGCTCTCGCAAGACACCCCCTACGCCCTAGAGCCCCGTTTTAGCTCAGCAGGGTGCTTTGTGCATCTCTTTTCCCCTCTGAGCCCTTCCCGAGTCCACCTCCGTTACCCCAGTCAGTCCTTTGGTCCTCTCACCCGTTTGGCATGCCTCCATTCGGTCCCCGAGGACATCTGTCCTTCGTTCGACTCCCTTTAGAGTTCATTGCATCCTCAAGACTTCTTTGGTTTCTCTGGCCCCCTCAGGGCCTTTCCGATCCCTGCGACTATGTCTCTCGTTATGTTGAACCTTTTCTAAAGCCATCTTTGTGCTCCGCAGCACTCCCTTTGGTTTTTCTTCTCACAGTACGTTTCTATTTGGTGGCTGGTACCCAAAGACATCTGCTGTCGGTTCTGATCTCTTCTTGAGTTTTTCAGAGAAGGCAATAGTCTTTCCTCTCTTTTTATCGACAGATTTCCCATGGGTTTTTTTGTCGTGTTTTGCAATTTATATTTGTTCTAGCTTCTTAGGCGTTCATTCAGCTGCCTCGTACAGCCTCTGAGATGTTTTTTGTATTTCTATGGGGTTTTTGTGTTTTTCATTTCTTAAGACTCATCTAGTATTATTAAAGGAGTCTGTCAGAGGGACTGTTGAGGTGACTGAACCGTTCGTCATTTATAGTAAATAACTTATTTTGCGAGCAGAGGAGTTTTGGAGAAAGGATTTTTATGGGATCTAATTACAGTTTGTCATTCAGTTCTATCCAGAACCTACTTCTGGTGGAAGTTAAGTAGTGCACATGGTCTCCCTAGTAATGAAGCCTAACCCCAAAGCATCGTGTTTTTTTCATGGGAAAGTAAAGCGTGTCATTTTTGTTAATAACATCGCTAATGAGTTTAACAGGCTTCTTTCTTACATGGCTTAGTAGAATGTCTATCTCATTCGATCTGCACCCCAGAAAAAATACATTTAATTTCTTACCTGGTCACGTTGCTAATGCAATAGATGCTGTTGCTGTAAAAGACCAGATCTTCTCATTTCTAGTAATGGTCACTTTCCCTGTTTAAGTCCTTTGTACATTGCAAACCTAAAGAATAGGAGAAACCTCCCTGCTGCTCCTCCTGCAGCCTTTATGCCATCTGGTGGTTTGTCCCTCCCCTTTCCCAGGTGAATGTGGGAAAGGTGGTGGGCGGGGCCAGGGTATATGAGCCGCAGCCTCGCCTTAGGGAGCTCATTCTGCTTCTGGGTTTCATCAGTGTTAGTGTTCTGTTGTTTCTTCAGTCAATTGCAGGTTCTGACTTGCTTTTGCTATTTGAGTAGGTGTGTTTTGATACTGAGAGAAATAGAAGTGTTTGTTTGAGGTAAGGGCTTTGGGATTAGTTGAGGTTCAACAGTATATATAGTAAAAAATGCACTTGTATGCAGATTTTTCCTTTTTTTTTTTTTTTTTTTTTGATTCTTAGTATTGTATTGGGTGTTTAGGAGCAGCAAGATGGATTAATAGTCTGAACTTGGATTTTCTTTTTTTATTTTAAGTGTGCTGTATATTTTTGGAATTTCTGGTTCTATTGAAGATAGAATCTTGTTTTCTTCACTAGTTTTGCCATGCAAGTTCTTGATACCCTTTCTTAATAGGGTTGATGGTGAGATGATGTAGCAGGGGTTAAGGTGGGCATCTTATATCCATCTGTATATGGAGTTTTAACATTTTTCAAGAAAGCAGCAGGGACATAAGGCATAGTGTTTTTCAGGGTATGGAACGGTCCATGATTTTTCTTAATTGCTGACAGAGTAACACGTTGTTCCTAGAACCTTTGTGGATTGTAGTAGGCCCCTCATAGATCATAAGCACGAGGATTTCACTTATTTTGTGAGTTTGTAGCAGAGCCTGGAGTCTACAGGAAGATAAAAGGTAAGGGGAGCTCACAGAACTTAGGGTACGGCTTGGAAGAGCCGCTCCAGAGGAGCGGCTGATATGGGAGGTTCAGGGGTGCAAATAGAGGGCAGGAGCTGTCGGGAAGGAGTGGCTTTTGCTTCCTGCGGGTTCAGGAGAAGAGAAGGGGTTTCTCCAAGTTTTGGGACCAGGGGACGGTTTGGTAAGGGAGGTAGTTTCACGATGTTTTTTCAGATGGGTTGTGCAGTTTAATTTGGTTTTTGATCAGGTCTGTTCTGGTTTTGTCTCTCCACAGCTGACGGGAGATAGGAGGAAGTCATGAGAGACGCAGCGTAAGCCGTCTGGGCTTCCACTTAGGAACATGCTTTCTGAGATGAGACTTGTCTGATGTTTGGCCCTGCATTGGGTACATTAAGGTACATAAAAACATACCCTCCGGAACTCTCAGGTCTCTGCTTCTCTGTGCCTCTTACTTCATTCCCGGAGTTAATTTTTGTGTCCGTCCTTTCTCTGTCCATTGGGATGTCACAGAAATTGTTACTTAGAGGAATTGACTAGGCACTTATTTCCAGTGCAGGCTTGCGTCACTGTCTTCCCTTGTATTTCTTGGAGAAGAGGATGTGTATTTGTGCTCTTAAAAATCTCCAGGGAAGGGTGTGTCTTATCACAGTCCTGGGCACGCAAGCTTTTTCTATTTTTCTCTTTTTGTCTTCTTCCTTAAGGGTCCAATGAGGCTTGCTCTAGTGTTGGTCATGACAGCGATGTTCTTGTTTATAGTGTTTTTAGCACCAGTTTCTGTAGCTGTAAGGTGTCCATTTTAGGTTTTTGAGTCACTGTGTCACACTGTTGCAGTTTTTCCATCGGCGGACTGTTGTCGTAATTCCCGACGGGGCTTTGTAGGTAATCGGGCTCAAGGGTCTCGAGACGCTTTTGTGGCGAACCTCTCGTCCTTACGGCTTCATCCATCGGGCAGTCTCGGTTGCTGTGTGGTGCAATGTTCAGGTTTTTTTGAGGTTCCCGGGTTTTCCTTATTTTCTGGGTTCTGGTTAGAAATTTTTTACGGATTTCTGTTTATTCCTGCAGGTAAGGTCAGGTTGTCTTCTGACATCCAGGTCCCTGTGGCTCTCTTTCCTCTCTTTTTTTTTTTTTTTTTTGTTTTTTCTTTTGTAGTTATCCTCACCAGCACTTTCCCACAATGAGAGCAGCAGAGAGGGGAGCGGAGCGGAGCTCTGGGGGCATCTGGGGAGGTAACGTCAGGATTCCTCCTGTCTTTGCAGGTCTGGCCCTGAGGAAGTCCGGTATGCGGGTCAATAGCGTGAGTATATATTATGTGGGTGCGCTCGTCGCTTTCAGAGTGCATCAGAGGGTAAGCATTTTAAGTTTGGTGTCATGTTGTTCTGTGTATTTGTTGAAGATGTGAGTCTCGTGTGGGAGGAAGCCAGCTATCTGACGGGTTTTGGGTTAAGGTGGGGTACATGTGTTTTTAGCTTGTATCTTATTTGCCAGGTGTTTTGAACTAATCGTATCTGAATTTCCCAGGGAGTCAGGAATGGGTTTGGGGCACTCCGATGGCGGGTGCTGTTGCCGCAAGGCAAAGCAGGGTCATAGCAGAGTTTTTTCCATTTATGGGGCTGGGCTCAGCCATCTCCTGCACAGACTCCTGTTGTGTAGCGGTCAGGGATGGTAGCTTTCCTTTGATTTCTCGAAGAACGAGAGGAGGATGGAGCGTGTTGTAGGAGCATAATCATTTTCTGTTCCTTTGGCAGTAGAGGCATTGGAGGGCCAGGCCGTGCTTGAGGAACAGCAGCAGGCTATCGGTGTTGAGTGTCAGCAGAGGAAGGAAGCTTCTTTAAGAGGCTGAGGTGATTAAGTAGAGTCCTTGTTTGATCGGTTTGATTTTCATCACGGGGGTGGGGAGGGGCCGGGACATGGGAAACACGGTCCCAGATGGGGGACCCGTCTGTTACGTGGCAGGCCGTGAGAAATATTACGGACACCACTGGACGGGCGTTAGAACCCAGTGCTTGGGTCCGGCTGACCCGGCAGAACCATCCTGCCATCTGAAGTAACGCATGCTTCTGTACGGAGATCTGAATAGCTCGCTGCGCATCACCTTTGGCTTTTCCTCGTTGAGCTCATATTTTGGTAAGAAGCATCGCTCACGAAGCATTTGGGTCTGAGGGGCCTCTGTGATATTTTTGGCACCTGTCTCCATGAGATTCTGTGATCATCATTATGTTCAGCATCTGTCTGCTGTCAGGTCTCCTGTCACTACTATGCAGTTTCAGCTTAAGGCTTTTTAGCGCAGCGTTATCTAGTAGTAGCATTGCGTACGCAAGCAGCTTCTGGCAGCCCAGCGTACTGTCCCATACGTGTCGGCACTCTTATGCAAGCATGCCGTCTACCGAGGGGTTCTCCATCCTTCAGTTCATGGAGTCCTCTAGGAGTTATTTATCCATGAAGGAAGAGTATGTCTTTACACCAGCCACGGTCATTTGCTACTTGTAGCTCTTTTGGTGTTTGGCCTGTCATCGGTCTTTGCCTATATTTGGGTTATCTGGCAGTAAGCGTAATTTTTGCGTGTCGGTGGGTGGTTTGACTTAATCTTGCACTTTAAGTAACAGGTCTGGGCTAAGCAGCACAGTCAAGTGAGGAGCGACAGCAAAGGTGAGCAGACGGTGCTGTGGACCGCGATGGAGGTTGAGGTCAATCGTTTTGGGATTTGTGCTTTTGGGCTCTCTGTGTTGCCTGAGTACGTAAGTCGGTCCAAGGGATTTGCACGGTGGGCTCTCTCTTTAGAGAAGCAGTATATAACATCTGCGTGTGTCTCCACAATTTCCCAAGGTGGAGCTGGCATCGAAGGTTACGGTTCCCGAGTCATTGGAGACGGACCGACTATATGAGCAGGCACCTGACACGGACGCTGGCCCCGGAGGTGTGGCACAGAAGGCGGGCAGAGCCGTGTTAGGAGGCTGGGGGAAAGGATGAGTCTGGCACGTGGCTATTGGGGTAGGGGAAAGAAGAGGTTAGTGTCTACTTCTTATGGGTGTTACTGTCTGTCTTGGTTTTTTTTAACTCACTGATGGAGCTGCATCAGCCTGGCAGGTCAGAGCATAAAGCATGAATCGACAAGGTTAGCAGAGCAAAGAAGTCAGAATGGGGAAGGTTCACTGTTTGCTAGGGTATTTGTCGGCACCCGGTCGACTTTGTTTTATTGTTGCTGCAGATGCACAGTAGGGAGCTGGACACCGAAGGGACGAGGCGAGCAGAGCCTTGTGAGAAGGTAGGTTGGCATGCAGCAACAGAGGGAACGTGCTCCTGTCGGCGCCCATGTGACTAGCTAGCGCTCTGTTTTGAAGGTGTAAAGCGACCCGCAAAACTACATGCAAAGCAGAAGGTCTGGCCCAAGATCATCAGGCAAAGTGGGTGATGAACATCAACTGTAGCAGCAGTTTATTTTGAGGTGTAGAATTGTTTGAGCAGGTGACTGCTTCCAGACACAACGGCTGTTTTGTATTTCTAGTTTTCTAGGTGCCATGGGCGATGCTGGCCAATGGCGTTAGACTAGAAGCGAGCGGAACGCCGAAGTGCTTCTGAGGCAGGCATCGTTGCGGAAGAGGTCAGCGTTGACTGGCATGACGCTGAGCCATGGCATTCTGTGTTTCCAGATGATGAAGAGGATCTGGGTGATTGCAGCAACATCCTAGGTAGCCTATGTGGTCTGTTTTAAAAGATGGTTTCTGACCCCCAGCCCTCTGAAAGGCAAGTTGAGGGCTGAAGCTATTTTTGTGCAGGTGATCGGCTGGGTAGGGGAAGCGCAGGTGGGGCGGGCAGGGGTTATAAAATCAGCGTAGTGGAGAAGGCGGTTTTAGATTACACACGTACGGGCAGAGAGGGCACGGGGTTCTTCCTGTAAAACACGGCTGTCTACCGGGCAGGGCAGGTCCAGCCTGTGTCTGTGTTACTGTGTATTCTTTGTAGTCTGTCTTGTGTCTCATAGCATACCTTACTTATGTCTCAATGTCTCTATTCTTCTCTGTGTCTGGTGGGCACATTGCAATACCCACGGTCTCATAAGCCTTAGCTCATTGGCGTAATGATAACTGAGTCCTTCCTTTCTTGAATTGAAGTTTATCACATGGATCTGTCATGTGCATCTTGCGTATCAGGAGTTTACGGATGGTAATTTATTGCGATGGCGATTAAGACGGCATCAGCATCGCCGCTCAAGAGCGGTCTGTTTTCCCAGAGTCATTTTCTGGGACTCGTCCCTGCATCCTGACATTCTTAGGTCTTTAAGCCTGGCTTCTCACGCCTCTGTCATCCCAGTTACAGACAGATCTTTTTTATTTATCTTGATCACTGGCGATGGTGTTTGACTTTTGTGGGGCTGCCGTAGGTTCTTCCTCATGGCCCCATCGATCTTATAGCCTGTTGGCATATCTGGGCCAGGACTTTTTTTTTTTTTTTTTTTTTTGTCAAGAGTTTTCTCAGACCTCCGGGTCACGTCATCCGCAGTATTTGTGCACAGTGTCCGTCCGCGTGCGTAGGCGTCCGGGTTCAAGCAGCTTCGCCTGGGGGCATAGCGATGGTAGAGTCAGGGGAAGATTAGCACGAAGAGCAATGGTTAATGTTCACATGCGTAGATTGTTTTGGCAAAGACGGTACAGCCTATTTCCGAGCGAGCGGCCATTGGCAGCAGGCGAGGATGAGAATTCCTGTAGCATTTGGCGGGTGCCAAGGGGATGACCAGAGCTGTCTGGGAGACTCGGCTCGAATGCTAGAGTGCTGCTAGTTGAGCAAATGGAATCTCAAAGGTGTTAAGGCTCGTATATGTAGGGCTTAATACTTGAGTTACGTATTCTTTTAATGGCAGGGTGTACTTGGGCTCTAGATGGTATTGCTGTACGAGAACTAGACTACTAGAATTGGTTAAGCTATCGCTCTGCATCTGGGTGACTTGTTTGATATTATTGTTATCGCAGATGCAGAAGGACGAGCCGTGCAGGGCGACAGCGAGGTGAGCGCCGTAAGTAGGCGGGTCAGCGTGTGGCGTTAGAGGGAACATGTGACCGGTAGCTATATGACTACGTTGCGGTTTGTGTTTCTTTGTTTGAAGGTGTGAGGCCACATGGGATCTGGGCACCGAAGTTGACTCGGGCACGGTGAGCAACGACTAGCGGGCTGATGTAGCAGTTACTTTTCGGGTGTCTTATTGTGGGTGAAGCTATAAATGTGCCTTGTGGTTAGGGTTTTACAGGCAGTACCCACACCTCGAAGTGGCAACCTGAAAACAGCAGAGGCAGTGGTGGAAACTGGCCAAGGTAAAGGAGTGGGAGATCAGAATTGGTGTGGGCAGGCTCTTGTTTTGGGTAGTATCTCAGCATGTGTTATTTGCTTTGATATTTTTTTTTTTTGCAGATGATGCATTTAGTATCACAGGAGCGAAGCAGCACTTTGAGCGGTCTGAGAAGGCGAGGCGGTTGCGGGCCTGTTTGTGCCCAAGAGTGAAGTATCCTGCTGCAACTCGGCGAAGCTTTTCTCTTTAGTTTGGCAGGTTCCGTGAAGGCTGCCTTTGGAATCAGATGAGCATTTGTGGCGAGCTGGGTGGTGGGGAGGAGGAGCACGGGACCGGTGATTTTTCACAAGCACAATGGTAATTTTGTGTGTCTGAGCATCTTAGTGCCACAAGGAGTGACAGCCGCAGCCTTTGTCTCTGGAATCGGCACGGAGCGGGCGAGCGAAATGCCACGGCGCTTCTGAGGATGAAGGTGGTGTGGAAGAGGTCGGCGTCTGCTGCCGGGGTGCTTACTGCTGGCGGTGTGGGAATTTTTTGCAGATGATGAAGAGGAACCTGGGGACTGTGGGGAAAATATCAGCTAGCTGATGTGTATTTCGTCAAGGATGGATTCAGACTCCTGGCTGTTTGCCAGCTGAGTTGAGGGGCTGGCACTTGGAAGGGGGCAAGGAGACAAGGTTGGCCATTGCAGGAAGGGGTTTTAAAGGTAGCACAGGGGAGAGGTCTGTCCGGGAAAAGTGCCCTCTGGGCAGGTCAAGGGAGCAGGTTAGTCTTCAGCACGATGCCAGCGTGTGCCGGGCAGGGCAGTTCCAGGCTGTGTCTGTTGTTGTGTAGTTTGTGCGGTGTGCCTCTTGTGTCTTATACCTTAGTTGGGTCTTGATGTTGTCTTTCTGCCCAAGGAGGGCGGCACGTGCCTCTGGCACCGTCCCTAGCGTCTCGAACGTCTGTACTCATCGGCGTAGTGCCGATCGGGTGCTGCTTCTCTGGTGTTAAAAGCGTATGGCGTGGATTGGTCTGGTGTTTCAAGGTTTCCGATGGTCCTCTTTTGCAGCATCATTTCTGGCTGCGTGAGCAGCTCTGGTGTCTTGCTGTCCGTTTTTGCAGACTGGGGTTTCTTCCCTGCATCCTTATTTTCTTAGGTCTTGAAGCCGGGCTCGTTGCGCCTACATCCTCTCAGTTTTGAGAGTAACTTTGTGTTATGGGTTGTGACGTTCCACTCCTTTACTGGGACTGCTGTAGAGGCTCCTCACATCGCCGTCACGATCCCGCAGGTGGTGTTGCTCGATGGTGTCTTCGTTCCGGATGTAGTTCTTCTTGCCGAGAGTTCTCTCTCATCTTTGAGGGATGTTGTTTGTAGCGTGCTGTGGAGCGTCGGTGTGCGCGCGTGTGTGTTTGGCACGGAGCTGCTCTGCCCGGGGGCTGTAGAGTGAGGGGGTTGGTGGAATAGCGATAAGTGTCTGTGGCTAATGTGTTGCTGTGCCTAGATCGTTGAGGCAAAGGCTGTACGGTCATCTTGGACTGAGTAGCTGACGTATTAGAGGGAAGATGTGAGTGGTGGCTATCTGACTACATTATGGTGTTTCTAACTTGTTTTTTTTGTTTAACGTGAAGGTTCCAAGCAAGGAACGATGTGGGATATGGGCCCTGGAGCTGACACAGGCAAGGTGCCTGGGGATTGGTAGGCTGAAGTACAGGTTATTTTTCAGGTGCTGTGTGGCTGGTCCTGTTATAAGCAAACCCCGTTATTTGTGTCTTACAGGTGGTGTGCAAGCCTGAGAGAGGCAAGCCGAAGTGACAGAGGTGGGGCGGGTGAGCTGTCAAGGTAAAGGAGGGGGAGATGGGCATTGGTTCGGGCAGACTGTGTTTCGGGCGGTATCTCATATGTGCCTTTTTGCTTGGGTTTCTGTAGGTGCTATTTAGACAGTTAATGCCGCATGCTGATGAGTGGTCCCGGAAGGTGAGGCGGTAGCGGGCTGGATTGGGGTCTCATAGCCAAGTATTGTATGGCCACCGAGTTGCAGGCTCTGTGGAGGCTGCCTTTGGAGCCGGAGGAGGGCTTGAGGTGAGCTGGGTAGTAGGGAGCGTGGGGCGGGTGACTTCTTGCAAGCGCAAAGGTAATACTGTGTCTCTTGGTATCCTAGTTGCTGGGAGCGACAAGAGCTGCGGTGTCCAGCTCTGGAACTGGTGATGAGCAGGTGAGCGGCATGGCATAGCGGGTTTGAGGCAGCGCTTGTTGTGCGAAAGGTCTGTGGTGACGAGTGTTATGCTGATGGATGGGTTTGGTGGGTTTGGTTTTGCAGATGGTGGAGAGGAACCTGGCGACACAGGAGTAGTCCAGCGGGCCGAGCGTGGTGTGCCTTGTCCGGGATGGATTCGGAGTCGCAGCCGTCTGCAAGCTAAGTTGAGGCTCTGGTGCCGGAGAGGGGTCGAGGGAGGGAGGGTGCGAGGTTGGCCATTGTAGGAAGGGGGTTTTAAGTGTAGTGCAGGTTAGAGGGATGTCCGGGAACAGGGATGTCCGGGAACAGCGCTGTCCGGGCAGGTCAAGGGAGCAGGTTAGTCTTCAGCACGATGCCAGGGTGTGCCGGGCAGGGCGGTTCCAGGCTGATTCTGTTGTTGGGTAGCTTATGTGGTTTGTCTTCTGTGTCGTAGTAGTTTGTCGGGTCTCCCTGTTGCCTTTGCGCCCATGGAGGGCGGCACGCGCCTCAGGTTTTGCGAGTCGGGCATCATCCCTAGCGTCTGGAACGCTTGCGCTCGTCGGCGTAGCGCCAATAGGGCGCTTTTTTCTGGCGTTACAAGCGTGCGGCGTGGATCGGTCTGGCGTCTCGGAGGTTTCCGGGAGGTCCTTTTTTGCGGCGTCATTCTCGGGTGCGTCAGCGGCTCTGGTCTCTTGCCATCCATTTTTGCGGTCTGGGCTTTCTTGCCTGCGTCCTTACATTGTTAGGTCTTGAAGGCAGGCTTGTTGTGCCTACGTCCAATCAGTTTTGAGAGTAACTTCTTTGTCAGGGGCTGACACGTTTCACTCTTCTTCTGGGGTTCTGTAGAACCTCATCCCATCGCCGTCACGGTCTCGCAGGTCTTCTTGCCGGACAACGTCTTTGTCCTGGTTTAGTTCTTCTTGCCGAGAGCTCGCTCTCCTCTTTGAGGCACGCTGTTTGTGGCGTGCTGTGGAGCGTCGGGGTGTGCGTGTGGCCTGGAGCCGCCCTGCCCGGGGGGGGGGGTGAAGAGTCGGGGCTAGGTGGAATAGCGCAAAGAGTCTGTGGTTAATGCGTTGTTATGCCTAGACCTTTGTGGCTGAGGTTGTACAGTCATGTTGGATGGAGTAGCTGAGGGGTTAGAGGGAAGATGTGACTGGTGGTTCTTTGACTACTTTATGGTGTTTCTGAGACGTGTTTCTTATTTTTTTTTTTTTTTTTTTTCCTGTGAAGGTTCCAAGCGAGGAGCCACGTGAGCTCTGGGCCCCGGAGCTGACTTGGGCGAGGTGAGCGGGGATCGGTGGGCTGAAGGAGCGGTTATTTTTCAGGAGGTGCGTGTGGCCGGTCGAGTTCTAAGCAGCCCCTGTTGTTTGGGTCTTACAGGTGGTGCGTCGGCTTCAAAGTGCCAACCCAAATTGACGGAGGACAGGCAGGCAAGTTGGTCAAGGTTAAAGAGGGGGAGAAGGGGATCGGTGTGGGCAGGCTGTGGTTTTGCGCAGTATTTCAGCGTGTGCCTTTTTGATTGTGCTTTTGCAGGTGCTGTTTGGAGGGATATCACCGCCCGCTGACAAGCGTTCCCGGAAGGTGAGGCGGTTGTGGTTTGGGTTGGTGTCTCGTAGGTAGCCAAGTATTGTACGGCCACCGAGTTGCAGTGTTTCTCTCTGCTTTTGCAGGCTCTGTGGGGGCTGCGTTTGGAGCCGGAGGAGGGCTTGAGGTGAGCTGGGTAGTAGGGAGCGTGGGGCGGGTGACGTCTTGCAAGCGCAAAGGTAATACTGTGTCTCTTGGTATCCTAGTTGCTGGGAGCGACGAGAGCTGCGGTGTCCAGCTCTGGAACTGGTGATGAGCAGGTGAGCGGCGTGGCATAGCGGGTTTGAGGCAGCGCTTGTTGTGCGAAAGGTCTGTGGTGACGAGTGTTATGCTGATGGATGGGTTTGGTGGGTTTGGTTTTGCAGATGGTGGAGAGGAACCTGGCGACACAGGAGTAGTCCAGCGGGCCGAGCGTGGTGTGCCTTGTCCGGGATGGATTCGGAGTCGCGGCCGTCTGCAAGCTAAGTTGAGGCTCTGGTGCCGGAGAGGGGTCGAGGGAGGGAGGGTGCGAGGTTGGCCATTGTAGGAAGGGGGTTTTAAGTGTAGTGCAGGTTAGAGGGATGTCCGGGAACAGGGATGTCCGGGAACAGCGCTGTCCGGGCAGGTCAAGGGAGCGGGTTAGTCTTCAGCACGATGCCAGGGTGTGCCGGGCAGGGCGGTTCCAGGCTGATTCTGTTGTTGGGTAGCTTATGTGGTTTGTCTTCTGTGTCGTAGTAGTTTGTCGGGTCTCCCTGTTGCCTTTGCGCCCATGGAGGGCGGCACGCGCCTCAGGTTTTGCGAGTCGGGCATCATCCCTAGCGTCTGGAACGCTTGCGCTCGTCGCCGTAGCGCCAATAGGGCGCTTTTTTCTGGCGTTACAAGCGTGCGGCGTGGATCGGTCTGGCGTCTCGGAGGTTTCCGGGAGGTCCTTTTTTGCGGCGTCATTCTCGGGTGCGTCAGCGGCTCTGGTCTCTTGCCATCCATTTTTGCGGTCTGGGCTTTCTTGCCTGCGTCCTTACATTGTTAGGTCTTGAAGGCAGGCTTGTTGTGCCTACGTCCAATCAGTTTTGAGAGTAACTTCTTTGTCAGGGGCTGACACGTTTCACTCTTCTTCTGGGGTTCTGTAGAACCTCATCCCATCGCCGTCACGGTCTCGCAGGTCTTCTTGCCGGACAACGTCTTTGTCCTGGTTCAGTTCTTCTTGCCGAGAGCTCGCTCTCCTCTTTGAGGCACGCTGTTTGTGGCGTGCTGTGGAGCGTCGGGGTGTGCGTGTGGCCTGGAGCCGCCCTGCCCGGGGGGGGGGGTGAAGAGTCGGGGCTAGGTGGAATAGCGCAAAGAGTCTGTGGTTAATGCGTTGTTATGCCTAGACCTTTGTGGCTGAGGTTGTACAGTCATGTTGGATGGAGTAGCTGAGGGGTTAGAGGGAAGATGTGACTGGTGGTTCTTTGACTACTTTATGGTGTTTCTGAGACGTGTTTCTTTTTTTTTTTTTTTTTTTTTTTCCTGTGAAGGTTCCAAGCGAGGAGCCACGTGAGCTCTGGGCCCCGGAGCTGACTTGGGCGAGGTGAGCGGGGATCGGTGGGCTGAAGGAGCGGTTATTTTTCAGGAGGTGCGTGTGGCCGGTTGAGTTCTAAGCAGCCCCTGTTGTTTGGGTCTTACAGGTGGTGCGTCGGCTTCAAAGTGCCAACCCAAATTGACGGAGGACAGGCAGGCAAGTTGGTCAAGGTTAAAGAGGGGGAGAAGGGGATCGGTGTGGGCAGGCTGTGGTTTTGCGCAGTATTTCAGCGTGTGCCTTTTTGATTGTGCTTTTGCAGGTGCTGTTTGGAGGGATATCACCGCCCGCTGACAAGCGTTCCCGGAAGGTGAGGCGGTTGTGGTTTGGGTTGGTGTCTCGTAGGTAGCCAAGTATTGTACGGCCACCGAGTTGCAGTGTTTCTCTCTGCTTTTGCAGGCTCTGTGGGGGCTGCGTTTGGAGCCGGAGGAGGGCTTGAGGTGAGCTGGGTAGTAGGGAGCGTGGGGCGGGTGACGTCTTGCAAGCGCAAAGGTAATACTGTGTCTCTTGGTATCCTAGTTGCTGGGAGCGACGAGAGCTGCGGTGTCCAGCTCTGGAACTGGTGATGAGCAGGTGAGCGGCGTGGCATAGCGGGTTTGAGGCAGCGCTTGTTGTGCGAAAGGTCTGTGGTGACGAGTGTTATGCTGATGGATGGGTTTGGTGGGTTTGGTTTTGCAGATGGTGGAGAGGAACCTGGCGACACAGGAGTAGTCCAGCGGGCCGAGCGTGGTGTGCCTTGTCCGGGATGGATTCGGAGTCGCGGCCGTCTGCAAGCTAAGTTGAGGCTCTGGTGCCGGAGAGGGGTCGAGGGAGGGAGGGTGCGAGGTTGGCCATTGTAGGAAGGGGGTTTTAAGTGTAGTGCAGGTTAGAGGGATGTCCGGGAACAGGGATGTCCGGGAACAGCGCTGTCCGGGCAGGTCAAGGGAGCGGGTTAGTCTTCAGCACGATGCCAGGGTGTGCCGGGCAGGGCGGTTCCAGGCTGATTCTGTTGTTGGGTAGCTTATGTGGTTTGTCTTCTGTGTCGTAGTAGTTTGTCGGGTCTCCCTGTTGCCTTTGCGCCCATGGAGGGCGGCACGCGCCTCAGGTTTTGCGAGTCGGGCATCATCCCTAGCGTCTGGAACGCTTGCGCTCGTCGGCGTAGCGCCAATAGGGCGCTTTTTTCTGGCGTTACAAGCGTGCGGCGTGGATCGGTCTGGCGTCTCGGAGGTTTCCGGGAGGTCCTTTTTTGCGGCGTCATTCTCGGGTGCGTCAGCGGCTCTGGTCTCTTGCCATCCATTTTTGCGGTCTGGGCTTTCTTGCCTGCGTCCTTACATTGTTAGGTCTTGAAGGCAGGCTTGTTGTGCCTACGTCCAATCAGTTTTGAGAGTAACTTCTTTGTCAGGGGCTGACACGTTTCACTCTTCTTCTGGGGTTCTGTAGAACCTCATCCCATCGCCGTCACGGTCTCGCAGGTCTTCTTGCCGGACAACGTCTTTGTCCTGGTTTAGTTCTTCTTGCCGAGAGCTCGCTCTCCTCTTTGAGGCACGCTGTTTGTGGCGTGCTGTGGAGCGTCGGGGTGTGCGTGTGGCCTGGAGCCGCCCTGCCCGGGGCGGGGGTGAAGAGTCGGGGCTAGGTGGAATAGCGCAAAGAGTCTGTGGTTAATGCGTTGTTATGCCTAGACCTTTGTGGCTGAGGTTGTACAGTCATGTTGGATGGAGTAGCTGAGGGGTTAGAGGGAAGATGTGACTGGTGGTTCTTTGACTACTTTATGGTGTTTCTGAGACGTGTTTCTTTTTTTTTTTTTTTTTTTTTTTCCTGTGAAGGTTCCAAGCGAGGAGCCACGTGAGCTCTGGGCCCCGGAGCTGACTTGGGCGAGGTGAGCGGGGATCGGTGGGCTGAAGGAGCGGTTATTTTTCAGGAGGTGCGTGTGGCCGGTCGAGTTCTAAGCAGCCCCTGTTGTTTGGGTCTTACAGGTGGTGCGTCGGCTTCAAAGTGCCAACCCAAATTGACGGAGGACAGGCAGGCAAGTTGGTCAAGGTTAAAGAGGGGGAGAAGGGGATCGGTGTGGGCAGGCTGTGGTTTTGCGCAGTATTTCAGCGTGTGCCTTTTTGATTGTGCTTTTGCAGGTGCTGTTTGGAGGGATATCACCGCCCGCTGACAAGCGTTCCCGGAAGGTGAGGCGGTTGTGGTTTGGGTTGGTGTCTCGTAGGTAGCCAAGTATTGTACGGCCACCGAGTTGCAGTGTTTCTCTCTGCTTTTGCAGGCTCTGTGGGGGCTGCGTTTGGAGCCGGAGGAGGGCTTGAGGTGAGCTGGGTAGTAGGGAGCGTGGGGCGGGTGACGTCTTGCAAGCGCAAAGGTAATACTGTGTCTCTTGGTATCCTAGTTGCTGGGAGCGACGAGAGCTGCGGTGTCCAGCTCTGGAACTGGTGATGAGCAGGTGAGCGGCGTGGCATAGCGGGTTTGAGGCAGCGCTTGTTGTGCGAAAGGTCTGTGGTGACGAGTGTTATGCTGATGGATGGGTTTGGTGGGTTTGGTTTTGCAGATGGTGGAGAGGAACCTGGCGACACAGGAGTAGTCCAGCGGGCCGAGCGTGGTGTGCCTTGTCCGGGATGGATTCGGAGTCGCGGCCGTCTGCAAGCTAAGTTGAGGCTCTGGTGCCGGAGAGGGGTCGAGGGAGGGAGGGTGCGAGGTTGGCCATTGTAGGAAGGGGGTTTTAAGTGTAGTGCAGGTTAGAGGGATGTCCGGGAACAGGGATGTCCGGGAACAGCGCTGTCCGGGCAGGTCAAGGGAGCGGGTTAGTCTTCAGCACGATGCCAGGGTGTGCCGGGCAGGGCGGTTCCAGGCTGATTCTGTTGTTGGGTAGCTTATGTGGTTTGTCTTCTGTGTCGTAGTAGTTTGTCGGGTCTCCCTGTTGCCTTTGCGCCCATGGAGGGCGGCACGCGCCTCAGGTTTTGCGAGTCGGGCATCATCCCTAGCGTCTGGAACGCTTGCGCTCGTCGGCGTAGCGCCAATAGGGCGCTTTTTTCTGGCGTTACAAGCGTGCGGCGTGGATCGGTCTGGCGTCTCGGAGGTTTCCGGGAGGTCCTTTTTTGCGGCGTCATTCTCGGGTGCGTCAGCGGCTCTGGTCTCTTGCCATCCATTTTTGCGGTCTGGGCTTTCTTGCCTGCGTCCTTACATTGTTAGGTCTTGAAGGCAGGCTTGTTGTGCCTACGTCCAATCAGTTTTGAGAGTAACTTCTTTGTCAGGGGCTGACACGTTTCACTCTTCTTCTGGGGTTCTGTAGAACCTCATCCCATCGCCGTCACGGTCTCGCAGGTCTTCTTGCCGGACAACGTCTTTGTCCTGGTTCAGTTCTTCTTGCCGAGAGCTCGCTCTCCTCTTTGAGGCACGCTGTTTGTGGCGTGCTGTGGAGCGTCGGGGTGTGCGTGTGGCCTGGAGCCGCCCTGCCCGGGGGGGGGGGGTGAAGAGTCGGGGCTAGGTGGAATAGCGCAAAGAGTCTGTGGTTAATGCGTTGTTATGCCTAGACCTTTGTGGCTGAGGTTGTACAGTCATGTTGGATGGAGTAGCTGAGGGGTTAGAGGGAAGATGTGACTGGTGGTTCTTTGACTACTTTATGGTGTTTCTGAGACGTGTTTCTTTTTTTTTTTTTTTTTTTTTCCTGTGAAGGTTCCAAGCGAGGAGCCACGTGAGCTCTGGGCCCCGGAGCTGACTTGGGCGAGGTGAGCGGGGATCGGTGGGCTGAAGGAGCGGTTATTTTTCAGGAGGTGCGTGTGGCCGGTCGAGTTCTAAGCAGCCCCTGTTGTTTGGGTCTTACAGGTGGTGCGTCGGCTTCAAAGTGCCAACCCAAATTGACGGAGGACAGGCAGGCAAGTTGGTCAAGGTTAAAGAGGGGGAGAAGGGGATCGGTGTGGGCAGGCTGTGGTTTTGCGCAGTATTTCAGCGTGTGCCTTTTTGATTGTGCTTTTGCAGGTGCTGTTTGGAGGGATATCACCGCCCGCTGACAAGCGTTCCCGGAAGGTGAGGCGGTTGTGGTTTGGGTTGGTGTCTCGTAGGTAGCCAAGTATTGTACGGCCACCGAGTTGCAGTGTTTCTCTCTGCTTTTGCAGGCTCTGTGGGGGCTGCGTTTGGAGCCGGAGGAGGGCTTGAGGTGAGCTGGGTAGTAGGGAGCGTGGGGCGGGTGACGTCTTGCAAGCGCAAAGGTAATACTGTGTCTCTTGGTATCCTAGTTGCTGGGAGCGACGAGAGCTGCGGTGTCCAGCTCTGGAACTGGTGATGAGCAGGTGAGCGGCGTGGCATAGCGGGTTTGAGGCAGCGCTTGTTGTGCGAAAGGTCTGTGGTGACGAGTGTTATGCTGATGGATGGGTTTGGTGGGTTTGGTTTTGCAGATGGTGGAGAGGAACCTGGCGACACAGGAGTAGTCCAGCGGGCCGAGCGTGGTGTGCCTTGTCCGGGATGGATTCGGAGTCGCGGCCGTCTGCAAGCTAAGTTGAGGCTCTGGTGCCGGAGAGGGGTCGAGGGAGGGAGGGTGCGAGGTTGGCCATTGTAGGAAGGGGGTTTTAAGTGTAGTGCAGGTTAGAGGGATGTCCGGGAACAGGGATGTCCGGGAACAGCGCTGTCCGGGCAGGTCAAGGGAGCGGGTTAGTCTTCAGCACGATGCCAGGGTGTGCCGGGCAGGGCGGTTCCAGGCTGATTCTGTTGTTGGGTAGCTTATGTGGTTTGTCTTCTGTGTCGTAGTAGTTTGTCGGGTCTCCCTGTTGCCTTTGCGCCCATGGAGGGCGGCACGCGCCTCAGGTTTTGCGAGTCGGGCATCATCCCTAGCGTCTGGAACGCTTGCGCTCGTCGCCGTAGCGCCAATAGGGCGCTTTTTTCTGGCGTTACAAGCGTGCGGCGTGGATCGGTCTGGCGTCTCGGAGGTTTCCGGGAGGTCCTTTTTTGCGGCGTCATTCTCGGGTGCGTCAGCGGCTCTGGTCTCTTGCCATCCATTTTTGCGGTCTGGGCTTTCTTGCCTGCGTCCTTACATTGTTAGGTCTTGAAGGCAGGCTTGTTGTGCCTACGTCCAATCAGTTTTGAGAGTAACTTCTTTGTCAGGGGCTGACACGTTTCACTCTTCTTCTGGGGTTCTGTAGAACCTCATCCCATCGCCGTCACGGTCTCGCAGGTCTTCTTGCCGGACAACGTCTTTGTCCTGGTTTAGTTCTTCTTGCCGAGAGCTCGCTCTCCTCTTTGAGGCACGCTGTTTGTGGCGTGCACACAGGTCACTTTCTGTTTCTTGGTATCCTAGGTAGAGGAAGTGACGAAGGGTGTAGCGTCTGGATCTATAATAGGTATGGAGCTCGTGAGCAGCACACCTCAGTGTGTCTGAGGTGGCAGGTGTTGACTGTGCTCTGTGTTGACTGATGTCATGGTGGCTGATGGCTTTGGTTTTGTTTGCAGATGGTGAAGCAGAACCCATTGACCGCAGGCTGAATTCAGCAGGCCGAGCGTGGTGTTCCTTGTCCAGGATGGATTTGGAGTTGCGGCTGTCTGCAAGCTCAGTTGAGGCTCTGGTGCTGGAGAGGATTTGGGGGAGGGAGGGTGCAAGGTTGGCCATGGCAGGAAGAGGGTTTTAAGTGTAGTGCAGGTTAGAGGGATGTCCGGGACCAGCGTTGTCCAGGCAGGTCAAGGGAGCAGGTTAGTCTTCAGCACGATGCCAGGGTGTGCCGGGCAGGGCGGTTCCAGGCTGATTCTGTTGTTGGGTAGTTTATGTGGTCTGTCTTCTGTGTCTTAGGACTTAATGAGGTCTCCCTGTTGCCTTTGCGCCCATGGAGGGTGGCATGCGCCTCAGGTTTTGTGAGTTGGGCATCATCCCTGGCATCTCGAATGCCTGTACCTATGGGCGTAGCGCCGATCGGGCACTTTTTTCTGGTGTTACAAGCGTGCGGTGTGGATTGGTCTGGCGTCTCGGAGGTTTCCGGGAGGTCCTCTTTCGTGGCGTCTTTCTCGGCTGCGCGAGCAGCTCTGGTCTCTTGCCGTCCGTTTTTGCGGACTGGGCTTTCTTGCATGCATCCTTACATTGTTAGGTCTTGAAGCTGGGCTTGTTGCGGCTATGTCCTCTCAGCTTTGAGAGTAAGGTCTTGCCAGGGGTGTGATGTTCCACTGTCTCTCTGGGCCTACCGTAGAGCCTCGTCAGATTGCCGTCACAGTCCTGAAGGTCGTCTTGCCGGATGGCGTCACTGATCCAGGTGTTGTTCTTCTTGCTGAGAGTTCTCTTTTGTCTTTGAGGTGTGCTGTTTGTAGCATTGTGTGGGAAGAGAGTGTGTGTGTGTTTGTGTGTGTGTTTGTGTGTGTGTTTGTGTGTGTGTTTGTGTGTGTGTTTGTGTGTGTGTTTGTGTGTGTGTTTGTGTGTGTGTTTGTGTGTGTGTTTGTGTGTGTGTTTGTGTGTGTGTGTGTGTGTGTGTTTGTGTGTGTGTGTGTGTGTGTGTGTGTGTGTGTGTTTGTGTGTGTGTGTGTGTGTGTGTGTGTGTGTGTGTGTGTGTGTGTGTGTGTGTGTGTGTGTGTGTGTGTGTGTGTGTGTGTGTGTGTGTGTGTGTGTGTGTGTGTGTGTGTGTGTGTGTGTGTGTGTGTGTGTGTGTGTGTGTGTGTGTGTGTGTGTGTGTGTGTGTGTGTGTGTGTGTGTGTGTGTGTGTGTGTGTGTGTGTGTGTGTGTGTGTGTGTGTGTGTGTGTGTGTGTGTGTGTGTGTGTTTGTGTGTTTGTGTGTATGGCCTGGAGCTTCCCTGCCTGCTGGGTGTGGAGTCAGGGGTTAGGTGGAATAGCGATAAGAGTCTACGGTTAATATGTTGGTATGCATAGACTGCAGAGGCAAATGTTGTACGGTCATGTCTGACTGACAACCTGACAGTAGGTTGTGCTCATTTAATAATGTGTTATGGGGATGAGCAGAGCCATGAGGGAGGTGCTTTTTAGGAGTATCTGGGGTTAGGTTAGCATCCAGGTCACTTGATTTACCTCGTTTAATTAGGGTGGCCTGTTTGGGTGGAGGTTGTGTGGGCATGTGGGTTTTTTTTTTTTTTTGTGATAGCTGGTAGGTATTGTCAGGTGTGTTGTAGAGTCTCTTTGATTGTGTTTAGCAGATGCCCCAGCAGTATTTGGATCCCTGGAGAAAAGCCCCAGGCGAGTGTCACCAGAGGGTACAAATCCAAGCGATGAAGGAGCGGGATCGGGGTACGTAGCGAAGAATCTTCCTCATTTTGCTGAAAAGGAAGCCAAAACTATAGAAAGGTTGAGATCTGTGACATTGTTTAGAGGCGCACGGTGCTTCCGTGCCAGGGACGGGTGTAGAACCCGGGGGAGGAGCCATAGAGGTGGGCGGGTGGACTAACGGTTGTATTTTGAGTGAGCGGGGGTTGAAGGAGCGTGTAGTTTGTGAATGTGCCTAACCTTATATGTGTGAAGTATTTTATTGCAGGTTGTAGATCATGTTGAGAGTAATTTTTCTATGCAAATAAAAATAGAATAAAAAAACCCCAGCCGGGGGATTTTTTTTTTTCTCCCTCGGCTGGGTTTTTTTTTCCCCGGTCCCGGTCGCTCTGAGAGGTGACGTTCGTCGCCTATGTTTGGGCGGAGGTCAGGCTCGGGCCGGGGTTTTGTCAGGCAGGGCGATTTTTCGAGGCCCCCGGGAACGGCGTTCCCGGGGAGCCTAGCAGACGCAGGGCGACGGCGCAACGTGCGGACGGCAGAACGGATCGGACGAGACCGAGGTGCGATTTTTGCGGTAGGTGAACGAGCGGTGTGTTTTTTTAATGTGTCTAACGTATCACAAATGCGTGGTGGATTTTTTCCTTTGCAGAGTCTGCGTGGAGTTTAAATTTTTTGCTTTTTTAGCCTTTCAGACCTGAAAATCAAGAACTCTAGTTGGGGAATTTAGTTTTTTTATCAGCAGGGTTGGTTTATTGTTTTTTGGAGAACCGCAGCAATTACTGACCTGGATTTTGGCCACGGGATGAAAATTGACCAACACCTAAGTTCCATCGTATCTCAACTCTATAAATAGCGGAACAGAGCGAGACCATTCGAGCCCTCCCGGACAGCAGCGGGCCCCGCCAGCATCGCCCTACGAGCGGGATGCGTCTCGGAGGCTCGCGGTCTGCGTACGGAGGCCGGACAACGTGATCCGGACAGATCTCCTCCGCCTTTCTCTCCTCGAGAGACGGCCTTCGCCCGTCGAGATCGTTGTTCGATGCGAGTATTTCATGGAACTCGAGGGGAGTTTGTACTAGATGCATTTGTATACGGTTATTGTGAGTATTTCGCCAAGTTTGCGAGCAATGACTAGGCCTAGCGTGTGTGCGTCATGATACTAATTGTAATAAGTCCTTTGTAATCCCTTTGTAAGTGTTAAATGAATCAAGGAGTAGGTATAGTTTAATTCTAGCGACGTTTCCTTGATTGTGAACCCCCCTGAAAGCACCGCTAGAGCGGAATAATCCTTAGCCATAAACTGTTGACCAAGTCTGGGACTAGGATCGGATCCAGCCACACCTAGGCTCCTCTCCGAGAAGGAGCTTAGAAAGCAAGGGGGTCCGTTCCTAACCTCGTGACTCGGCGGGAGGGTCTCCCTTTTCCCCCTTGTATTTTGTTCCGACTCAATATTGTCTGTGATTGTTTAGACGTATACAGTCCCTTCACTTGGATTATACATATATTCAATTTGGTGTAGAAGTAATAGGAAATCCTGCCATAATTAGGGTTCTAAGGTATAATAAAATGAAAAGGTTTTAATAAAGTTGTCCTAAATGTTTTGGCGGGTGAGCTTTGCGTTGTGAGTCCGTACCAAAAGTTTAAAACCGGTTTTCGGTACGGTGCTGTTCGATCTCTTTTGTATCCCGTATCTGTATTTAAACTTTGAAAATGATTGCAGTCAAGTTTCGGTCGGTCAGTTTTGTATTTCATGTCCGTATGTAAAATTTGAAAACGGTCCTAATAGAGTTCTGTTGGTTTTGTATCCTCTGTCTGTATTGAAGTTTTACGAGCGGTCGCGATAAAGTTTAGATCGATCGGTTGCGTGTCCCTCGTCTTCAATACAACCTGTTCTAAAGTTGTAATGAAGTAGTTTTCGTGCGCGTTCCGTGTTCCGAGTTTCTAATAACATCGTAGATCCGGTCGTCGTCGAGGTTGAGTTTGATCTGGTTTATATCTATGTCTGTATTACAACTTTTGAAAAGGTCATCCTTACGGTTTGGTTTGATCTGTTTTGTATCCTATGTGCGTACAGTAACTTTCAAAATGGTTGCAATGGAGTTTTGTAGGGTCTGGTTTTGTATCCTGTGTCTGTATGGAAAGTTTGAAAATGCTTGTAGCGATGGTTTGTGTTGGATCTGTTTTGTATCCTATGTCTGTATGGAAACTTTGAAAATGGTTGTATTCAAGGTTGAGTTTGATCTGTTTTGTATCCTCCATGCATACAGAAATTTGGAAAACGGTGGTAATCGAGGTTTGCGTCGGGTGTGTTTCGTATCCTATGTGCATATGGAAATTTTGAAAACTGTCAGAATCGAGGTTGGTGTTTAGGTTTGGTTTTGCGTCCTATGTTTGTATTAAAAATTAAGAAATGGGTCTAAAAGGTTTTCTTACAGGGTCTGGTTTTGTATCCTATGTCTGCATTAAAAATTTCAAAATGCTTGTAATATAGGTTTTCCATGGGTCTGGTTTGTCTCTTGTGTTGTTGTTAAAAATGGTTTTAATAAAGTTGTCAGTAAAGGGTGGGGGGGTGTGTGTGTGTGTGTTTGTGGTTTTTTTTTTTTTTTTTTGCCTGTACCTCTCTATTAAAACTTCACAAATGGTAGTCATCAAGCTTTGGTCGGTCTGGTTTTGCGTCATAGGTGTGTATTCTAAGTGTAGAACGGGTTGTACTAACGGTGTACTTTGCTCTGTTTTGTATTCTGTGTCTCTAAACTTTGAAAGCGGTTGTCGCGAAGCTGTCGTTCAAGAGGTTTTGTATCCTATGTCTGTATGGAAACTGGAACGGGATGCACGAGAGGGGTACTTGGATCTGTTTGGTATGCGATGTCTATATGTAAACTTTGAAAACAGTTGTCATAAAACCGACCCAAGAAAACTTTAAATGCTATGTCTGTACACAAACCTGACAACCGGATGTACTCAAGGTTTAGTATCCTACATCTGTGCATTAACTTTGATTGCAATCATTTTCAAAGCGTCGGTAGGTTGGTTTTGTGTCCTATGTATCTATTTATGATAACCATGTCTAAAGGTGTAATTTGATCTGTTTCATATCCTATGTCTGTATGTGAAGCTGGAACACGGTTGAAGATAGTCTGAGTTTTGTAGGTTTTGTGTCTTGTATCTGTATTAAAATTGTAAAAATTGTTGTAATAAAGTTGGGTGGTTGGTTTTGGTCTCCGGTGTCTGTCTTTGTTTCTCCTCTGGTGCGGGTCTTTGGTTTGTTTGTTTCTCCTCTGGCGCTGGTCTGTGTCGGTTTGTTTTGTTTCTCCTCTGGTGCTGGTCTTTTGGTTGGTGTGTTTCTCCTCTGGTGTTGGTTTGTTTGTTTCTCTTCTGGCGCTGGTCCGTTGGTTGGTTGGTGTGTTTCTCCTCTGGTGCTGGTCTTTTTGTTTTGGCTGTGAATGTGTCTTTCTAAATACTTGTTTCTGGGTGTAGGACTCTCTCTTTGCTTAATGTCTGTCTTTGAGTTTCTGTTTTGGGGTGTGTGTGGTTGTCTTTTTCTTAGCATTGCAAATTTTTAGTAGTAATTACAAGTCATTAATTTAAAATAAAAAAAGCAGCAGTAGAAAACAGTATACTCCCTGGGAGTAAAGAAAAAAAAAAAAAATAAAAAATAAAAAATTTACTCCCAGGGCAGGAACTGCTTTCTACTGCTGCACCGGTTTTATTATTTTTAATTTTTTCTTTATTCAGTACTAATACATCAAGCCCCACCCATGACCTATCCACCTGGGAGAAAGCAATGATTACAACAGTAACACACACTATTATAACCATTACTTCTTCCCAGGTGGACTCATAACTTACATCTCACTCTACAAATAAATTACTTAATAATGCAAATTAGTTACAAAAATTTTTATTCACCACTCACTGCTAAGGACAAGAGCTCAGGGGTCAACAGCTCAAAACCTCAGCATGTTAGGGTTACAGTGTAGATTAGCAGTCAGGGTCAAGGGGTTAGGGTTACAGGGGTCCAGGGTAAGGGTCAGGGGTGGGGGCTCAGAAGTAAAGGTTGGGGTTAGGGCCATTAGTGCCAGGGTTAGGGCCATTAGGATCAGGGTCATTAGGGTCAGGGTTAACAGGGTCAGGGGTCAGAGTTTGGGGTTAGGATCAGGGCTTAGGGGTCAGGGGTTAGGGTCAGGGTTAGGGATTGGGGTTAGGGTTAGGGCCTTAGGGTTAGGGCCTTAGGGTTAGGGCCTAGGGTTAGGGTCAGGGTCATTGGGGTTAGGGGGTTAGGGGTTAGGGTTTAGGGTTAGGGTTGGGGTTAGGGGGTTAGGGGTTAGGGGGTTAGGGTTAGGGTTGGGGGTTAGGGTTTAGGGTTAGGGTTTAGGGTTTAGGGTTTAGGGTTTAGGGTTAGGGTTAGGGTTAGGGTTAGGGTTAGGGTTAGGGTTAGGGTTAGGGTTTAGGGTTTAGGGTTTAGGGTTTAGGGTTTAGGGTTAGGGTTAGGGGTTAGGGTTAGGGGTTGGGGTTAGGGTTAGGGTTAGGGTTAGGGTTAGGGTTAGGGTTAGGGGTTAGGGGTTAGGGGTTAGGGTTAGGGTTAGGGGTTAGGGTTAGGGTTAGGGTTAGGGTTAGGGTTAGGGTTAGGGTTAGGGTTAGGGTTAGGGTTAGGGTTAGGGTTAGGGTTAGGGTTAGGGTTAGGGTTAGGGTTAGGGTTAGGGTTAGGGTTAGGGTTAGGGTTAGGGTTAGGGTTAGGGTTAGGGTTAGGGTTAGG